>NW_019396202.1:104951-314760 GCF_000591075.1 Eurytemora carolleeae
TAAATTCAGTTTTTTTACAGATCTTTGTAGTTAATGTAAAATGAATGACTATAATGAAAGATATAAAACAAGGTGAAAGCTGAAAGGTATGTCATGAAGCCTTTATTAGATTGAGTTTGTAAATCCCAGAAATGAGTGGAAAATGCAAATCAACCCCAATTAAAACCAAAAATTCGGCGCGCTTCGCGCGCCAAATTAAAATTTTTTCCCCCCCCCTACAGAATCCTTATGTCCGCCCCTGTTGCTATAATTCCTTTATAATCTATATATGGACTTGTGGCCCCAGTACCCGCGGACCGCCTGTCTTAGCTCGGCCCCCTAGCCGCAGTGCAGCTCGAACCCCAGAAATTGTCTTTTAACCTATCCTAACCTTCAAATTATACAATAATAAACAGCTGGCGTAAGTCCAATATGGCAGTAGGTTGGAAAGTTAGTAGGTCACAAGTTCAGTAGGGGCCGGGGATGGTGGTGTATTTTTCGACCTACGCATATCCTCTATATTACACTTATGACCTACTTGCACGTGGTTTTCCAGCTGCTTTTTAGCTGCTGTAGGTCTGTTAAACTATAGGTCAGTTGCACCTTAATTTAAAAAACTTTTGTTTGATCCGACCTATACGGATGTACAATTATTTGTAGGTCGGATAGTCATCAATTGTAGGTCGGATTTACACTTAAGTAGGTCGGATACATATGCATTTGTAGGTCGGATGGTCATCAATTGTAGGTCGGATTTACACTTTAGTAGGTCGGATATATGCATTTGTAGGTCGGATGCACACATTTGTAGGTCGGATGGTCATCGGTTCTAGGTCGGATTTACACTTTTGTAGGTCGGATATATGCATTTGTAGGTCGGATGGTCATCAATTGTAGGTCGGATTTACACTTTTGTAGGTCGGATATATGCATTTGTAGGTCGGATGGTCATCCATTGTAGGTCGGATTTACACTTTTGTAGGTCGGATATATGCATTTGTAGGAGGGATGTACACTTTTGTAGGTCGGATGGTCATCGATTGTAGGTCGGATTTACATATTTGTAGGTCGGATGTACACATTTGTAGGTCGGATGTTTATCGATTATAACCGACCTACAGCTGTCGTAGGTCGGATATAGCAATAGGTCAGAAAGTTAGTAGGTCGGAAGTTCAGTATAGAGGATGTTGCGTTTAGACGATTGTAACATTACCAAAAATACACCATCAAAATGTCGTCTTACCTAAAAAAATCTACGATGCGGCATTATTTCAAACATGCGCATTAGCGATTTAGTGTTGTTTGTCTGCTTTTTTATAATTTTTGTTTGCAAAGTTTGCACAAAGTATATTTTCACAATACCATGTCATTTTTAAGGTTTGAAATTATTTTCTAAAGTCTTAATGAATTTCAGACTATGTTCGGGTTGTACTCTATTTGAATTGCAGTGCAGCAGGATCCTCTTAAGGAAAGAAAATGAGAATAAAATTTACAAATATAGGAAATCCACTTCGTGTAGATTATCCTGTTTTGATTGTTAAGGTAAACAAAAGTCCCNCGTCCATATTCTGTAACCAATTTTCCAACCCATCTTACGAAGAAAGTGACTGCAAAACATGGGATTTATCAAATTAGAAAAAGAATATTTTTTTTCGAAGGGATAAAGAAGTTCTTTAACAATAATTTTTTGGTCTAGAAATCAATTTTTTTTATCGCGAAATCCATCTTTAATTTATGATAAAACAGGGATGAATAATAGTTCTTATAGGGGGGGGGGGTAGAATTAGTTTTGGTTCCTTGATAAGGTTAATAAACACTAACCAGGTCCTCCCGAGATTTTTTTTTAAATTAAAGGAGGAAAACATGACATTGCAATTGAGGGAAAAAAATATGATATTTTCCCTTTAAAAGGTTATGCATATTTTCCTTTGTGAACGAAACTAGCAGATAAACAAAAATTCGCTCTTTTTCGGGGTCCGTCCTAGTGAACGATTTTTGGATCCCCCCGGCCCCCCCCCCTTCTATCACTTTTGTACATGACCAAATTAGTATTATATAGGTTAGGTTAAGACAATTTCTAGGCCGAGCGCTACGGCTAGGACAGGCTAGGGGGCCGAGCGCTGCGGCCACATGGTCAATTATATCCATGTCTAACATATAAGAACCATGTACAAAATTGAATGGAGGGGGGGGGGGAGGGGGTCCAAAAATCGTTCTCAAGGAATATACACTTTTTTCCTTTTTAATACCGCCCTGTGAAAAAGTCTGAATTTACTAACATATATTTTTTTTCAGGGAATCATCGAAAACTTTTCACAGGTACTACTTTTGGACTTTTTCCTTTTTACAATTAAATTAAAAGTAATTTTGCTGTTGAACGAATTCAAAATAAAATATTGAAATGTTTTTTATATTCAGGACGTCTGGAAACGTTTTGGTGAGAAGAGTTTTATGCTCATGTGTCACCAGGTAAGTTTCTTGTCAATATCTATATTTCATCTTTGGATTCGATGGATTCTATTTCTTCTTGAATTCAATTTTTTTCAGCTTTTTCTTAAGTATTTATTTTTGATATTTAAATTGTTCAATTTTTTTTCTAATTTTCTATTTAAGAGAGAAACAGACTACAAACGCTGTGAAGAAATACCACTTAAAAAACTTGAATTCAAATTTTTAGGAAAAACTTCATTCAAATTTTAAGATAACTAGACTTTTCCCGCCCATCCCTCTATCCTCTGTCTGTGCATTGGCTTTTTGTACAATTTAAAACAAAAAGAAAAAAGTGGCTTTCTAAATATTTTTTTGCGCAATTAAAAAATTTCGCAATAATTTAAAAGCTTGTGGTTATTTTTTTGTAAGTCTGAGCATTCATAAACCTGCCCTTGGGTTGCGTCATAGCGGCTGCATTCTTGGAGGTCCCACACAAAGTTTGGATCCGATCGGTTCAGCCGTTTTGACGTTTATGGGATTCAGACAGACAGACCAGCAAAGCATATATATAATTGATTGTATTTTCCTTAAAGCTTGTCCCCTTAGAACTAACAACTTTAATTCTTTGTCTAACAAAATAAAGTCCGCTTTTTCTCAAAATGTCAATTTTGAAATTCTTCTACATTTTTATTTTCTTTGGCAGATGTTAGGCATATTTGCACAAAGCGGCAAACATTTTTTTATAGGTTTATTCGCTGAATGGGAGAAAATTATAAGGTTTAGGGGATAATAAAAAAAATGTATGTATACTTCATTTTTTCTCCAGAGCATTTAATTNGGTCTAGTACGGTCTAGGAGTCCCAGCTCAAGGTTCGCTTTAAAATCCTTCGTTTTTATAAATTTTGCTAAATTCCGTTAAACAGTTACTTGATTGATGTTTAAACTCCAGTTCATCTTCTGCCTGGCTCCAATCTCATCTCCCTCGACTTCCTCGGGGTCAAGGATACTCTTAATGTACTGTTTGACCACAAGCCTGTAGATTACAAAGTACGTTTAGTGTACGTGGTTTGCCAGGATTCTGATGGCGAGTTCCAAGGTAAACTTGAAAGGGACCGTTAACGTAATTTCAGGTGACCCTCCATTATAGGATGGGACATGTACAATTCACATCGCGGTATCTCTTCAGATTCAATATCAAATGGTTATTTTCAAATGCGAGTTCTCTATAAAAGTGAAATGCGAATTTTTTTTAGATAAAATTTACCGAAAACTGTGAGAATTTAGCACTTTTCAAGATAGCAAAACAATGATATCTTCCACAATATTTACTATTGTGAATCTAGCACATATATTCACGTTAAATAACTTTCTTTATGTGTAGGTCCAGAGGGGGAGGATTGTTCTATTGAATCTGCTAAAGCTAGGTAGAATAATTTATCCTACAGTGTAAACTATAATGAACATAAGGAAATGGAATCTGTAGGAGACCCCCCAGACCGCCGCGAATTATGGGACCTTTAATCCCGCCAAGCTTTACCCAGCCGGGGGGTATCCATACAACTGATGAATAGGAAAACGCACTTTAGCAACAGTATGCATGGCAGTGTTTAGGATTCGTTTACGGAACTCTATAAACTCACCGTTTAAGTGTCTTTTAATGAGATATTTTTAAAAACTTTTCAGCCATTGGATGGGAATAAGACAAGCAAGTTTCTCCATGAAAATTGCCAAAAATACCAAAGAAAGGTTTGAAAACCAGTTTTTATTAAATCAAATTAGCAAAATTTAAATAGATATTTAAAAAATGTTTCCGGATCTGGATTTGGATAAATTGAGAGATGAAACCCAAGCACTGAAATGTATATTTGATCATAAATCAAATAGATTTCCTGTACACTGCACAGCTGTTGTCCTGTTGTTCATTGAACTATTTCAAGTCAAAACTTGGTCTATTTCTCAGTTTTATGGGTCGATCCATACTGTTCGTTTTACAATATGATATAATTTCTTTAATACGTATCTAACAACCTTGTGTTTGTATTTGAGTCAATAGATTTACATAATCTTGCTTTGTTCATTGTTGTTTGAATTTAAGAAAAAATAACGCACATGATTATGAACAAAAATATGTAAAAATATCGACAGTAAAACATACGGCCCTGTATTTTAATTTGACTCAAAAGTATTGCACAGAAAGATTTGAAATACTTTAATTTAACATTTTGAAATCAATTATTTGCCTGTTTAGAATTTGTTTGGGGGCTAAGCTTCTTCAATGCATAACGGCAGAGACTTTATGGGAGGCAGGTGTAGGGCGGAAAACGTTCCGCTTGGAGACAAATGCCGAGGGTGGGGTTGAATGTCACACTCTCCGTGTTAATCTTAGGTACTTTATGGACTCGAAACCAAAATTTGTATTAGTGGAAGAAAGGGGTTTCATTCAAAATTGTTTGGGTATTCATGTTTTGGAAATATGGAAGAACAGGTATTGAATAACAATATGCAACTAAATTATGAAATTATAACATTCTCCTTCATTTAGAATTGTCCATTGAATTACAATTAGAAAATGAAACCAAAGTCATAAGCCAAAATAGTAAGCACCACAGGCCTTCGACTTTTACTCGACTATTTTCAAATTTTATTGGAACATATTTTCGTTGTAAAATCATTTTTTTAGTGGAAAAAATCAAGAAAAAAGTGAAATCGTCAGAAAGGCGTAGTATAATTTTCATGGACAAGTTGTATGGATACGCTTTAAAAAATCATTTTCAATTCAGATCCTCATTCCTCATATATGCAAACAGAGGATACAGAGCACAGAAAAAAGAATACCATGAGCTTGATGATTATTTGTAAAAAGTTATTTAATAAAAATAAGTTTAGTACTACTGAGTGCTGGAAGATGACAGGGGAGAAACTGTGGGAGAATATCGGCCGGGAGATAATGCTTTCTAATATCAGGGATGAAAAGGTAAATTAAACATATTAATTAATTTATTTCACACTTTTCTTCTCTACAGCTACCGTTTCCACCTCCTTCCATTTTGTCTTCATTTCCTTTTAAAAAATAGATATTGTAAAGGCTAAAAATAACGTTTAATTTCTTCTCCCAAAATTCTTATATTTTTCCTCTATTTTTCATTTGTTTTCTCCTAAACATAAGATATTTAGAATAATTTGCAATGTTATTCAATTCTGTAAACTGATTTAAGCTCAAGGTTATTATATTTTGATAACACATATCAATATGATTTTGTTTCATGAATACTTTTGCTGTACAGTAAAGTTTTGTATACGTACTGCACACACTTGTTGCTTAGATTAAATATATCAAATTTATATTAAGTACACGGTACCATTTCATGAAAGCTTTTGCTGTACAGTAATGTTTTGTACAAGTCCTGTACAAAGTTTACGGAACAACTATATGAAAACTTTTGCTGTATAGATATGTTCTTTTACAATTGTACTGTACAAACTTCTTGTTTAGATCAAATATATCGGATTTGTATTTGCACGGTACAATTTCATGAATACTTTTGCTGTACAGTAATGTTTTGTATAAGTCTTGTACACACTTTGTTTAGATTAAATATATCTGATTACTATCAAGTACACTGTACAATTATATGAATACTTTTTTTGTACAGTAATGTTTTGTACAGTTTGTACAAGCTCGTTGTTTAGATCAAATATATCGGATTTCTATCAAGTACACGGTACATAAACCCTGCAGGTGTACCACCCACCTCCTACACTCAAGTTCTTAATATGACCAAGGTTTGTAATTTTAAAACTAAAAATGACACAAAAATTATTGAAAATGATATAAAAAAATGTTAAAATAGAGTTTTACAGATATTTCTCAAATACTTTAAAATTTTCCTCATTTCCTTACCTCTTTAAAAAAAAACACTAAAAATTTGTTTCGCTTGGCGCACACTTGAGCAAAATACGGGTAAAAAGATTAATATCTTCTGGGACAACATACAACTTAGACTGAAAAAGATCAATTTAATTTCAAACAAATCATTCAGATATTACAACCTATAGTCATCGATTATCTTTCGCCACATTTGTATATATTTGATATTTCATACTAGTTTTGATTTTGTTTTTTAAAATAATATTTAGCTTACAACTTGTTTTCGAACATTCCTGGAAAATATGAAAATGTCGTGTTCATTACCAAAAATCTTGAAACAGGAATAAATGTAACTCTCAGATCATAACAATTAAAACATATTATGAAAAATCAACTATATATAAATGTGGCGAAAGATAATCGATGACTATAGGTTGTAATATCTGAATGATTTGTTTGAAATTAAATTGATCTTTTTACGGTCTAAGCCGTATGTTGCAATTTTCTCAATTTGTATGGGCGCTACGTTCTTCGGTATGAGACGTCTTTAACAATTTTCTCCTTATAGACGCAACAGATAGAATTAAGATTATTAGCGATCAAAAGCGCTTTTTTATTGCATTAAGCCTATACCCCCTTTCATTTTTTGCGAACACTCCCTTTAATGTTAAGAAAAATTCTAGAGTTGGTTTTAGAGGGAATCCTCAATCTAGAACTTGTTTGTATAGACCTCGACAGCCGTGTGTATTTCGAATATTTTTATATAACATGTAGATTTAAAAAAAAAATATGAACTTATTAATAATCACAGAAAAATCCGCAAAATTTTAAAGAACAAATGGGCGTTTGAAAAGAAACATTCAAACGCACAAATTGTTGGTGGAAAACCTAGTTACCTAAAAAATCCGAATAAAATCATTTCATCATCAGTTGTATTTATTTTGTTAATGAAGGTTTGAGAGTACAGAAAGGATTGATGGCCGTTTACTAATGGATGATTCAGCCTACAGAGGAACCATAGGAGGTTGCTTTGCAACAACACTAGGTATAAAACTCAATAATTCTGTACATTCTACCTTTTTTTGGTTGGAGTTTTGAGGAATTTTTTCTTCTGAGTAGAACAAAAAGTACACAGCATTCAAAGATCTATTTACATTTTTTTATTTAGCCAATCACCACTAAACAAAAGACACATTTTATACACTAAAACTCCCAAAACTTTGGCATAGGAAGACAATATTTAAAGGGAGTGTTCGCGAAAAATGAAAGGGGGTATAGGCTTAATGCGATAAAAAAGCGCTTTTGATCGCTACAAATCTTACTTCTATCTGTTGCGTCTATAAGGAGAAAATTGTTAATAAACGACTCATACCGAAGAACGTATTGTCCATACAAATTCAGAAAGATGCAACATACGACTTAGACCGTAAAAAAATCTATTAAATTTCAAACAAATCATTCAGATATTACAACCTATGGTCATCGATTATCTTTCGCCACATTTGTATATAGTTGATTTTTCATAATATGTTTTGATTTTATTTTTTAAAATATTTAGCTTGCAACTTGTTTTCGAACATTCCTGGAAAATATGAAAATGTCGTCTTCATTACCAAAAATCTTCAAAACAGGAATAAATGTTTTTAAAAGTAACTCTCAGATCATATTAAAACATATTATGAAAAATCAACTATATACAAATGTGGCGAAAGATAATCGATGACTATAGGTTGCAATATCTGAATAATTTGTTCGAGATTAAATTGATTTTTTTACAGTCTTAGTCGTATGTTGCATCTTTCTGAATTTGTATCAACACTACGTTCTTCGGTATTAGTCGTTTTTAACAATTTTCTCCTTAAAGACCGGCAGTTTATGGTAGTTGAACTAAAAAGGTAGTACTGGGGAGAAATTTTTTAGGATTCATTTGAGACATTTAAAACTTTTACTGATGTATAATTACTGAGCTTGAGCGCAAAGTCGACGTTCAAAATCATCCATTTTGGTGGTTACTTTTTAAGAATCGATTTTTAAAAATTATTAAATAGCGACGACAAAAAATGTAAATAAAATTCTTCAGTAAACTTTTTAGATGTTAATGAACATTGAACATATTTCTCAAATATTTAGTCTTTTTCATAAAAAATCCAGGGAATCTACAGAAAGTGTTGGGAACAATCAGACATTACTGAAACCAGTAACTTAATAAGATTACTTGTTTTCCTCGATAATACCTAATTTTTAATTTCTCAACAACTAATTAGTTTGAAAATTTTTTACATTTATCGCCTCTCAAAAGTCAATCATCCATCTAAAATAAACAATCTATGAGCGCTCTTGCTGAACAAATAGGTCTCAAATGATTCCTAAACAATTTCTCCACAATACTGCATTCTCAGTTCAACTACCATACATTGCCGGCCATTCCCTTTAATGTTCATCAGGCTATTTGAAATTAAAACTTGAATTGTCCAAATCCACAGTTTTATTATTCCTACTGTACACCTGAAATTTTGTACATTAAGATCTTATCTCCATGAATTTAAAATTGTGTACACTAGGATATGAATTGCATTAACTCGCTTAAAATTGTACACTAGGAATTGTACTGCAAGAACTCATAAAATTATGTACACTAGGAAGTGTACTGCAAGAACTCATAAAATTATGTTCACTAGGAAGTGTACTGCAAGAACTCATAAAATTGTGTACACTAGGAAGTGTACTGCAAGAACTCATAAAATTATGTACACTAGGAAGTGTACTGCAAGAACTCGTAAAATTATGTACACTTGGAAGTGTACTAAAAGAACTCGTAAAATTGTGTACACGAGGAAGTGTACTGAAAGAACTCATAAAATTGTGTACACTAGGATCTGTACTGCATGAACTCGGTCATTGTTTTGACCTGGGACACACAGAAGAAGGAATTATGGGGCGAGGATTTGATGATTTAGATTTATTTTTCACATTAACAGGTCCTTTTATTCTTCACATTAACAGGTCCTTTTATTCTTCACATTAACAGGTCCTTTTATTCTTCACATTAACAGGTCCTTTTATTCTTCACATTAACAGGTCCTTTTATTCTTCACATTAACAGGTCCTTTTATTCTTCACATTAACAGGTCCTTTTATTTTTTATTTTACTTAAATTTTATAAAAGTATTTGTCTTCGTAGTGCTTAGGATCTTGATTCGTTGGATCCGCAACATTTTAGCTTTTTGGATCCGGAAAAAAAGAAATGTACATGACCTGGATCCGGATCCATTTTTTTCTAGTTCGAATCCAGGATCCGGATCCGGATCAGCATCAAAGTAATTGTATCTTAAGCACTGGTCTTACTTGTAAATTATTTTGGAGAATTGTGATTTTGAATGTGAAAAAAAAACTTCAAAAACTTTGTGGTAATTGTTTTATAAATTAAATCTTTCTCATCCAATATTTGAATTTTGAATAAGAAACTATTTGATTTCTCGATCTCTAATTCGCAAATCATTTTTTAAATTTTTAAAAATTTTTTATTTTCTTTGAAATTTTGTTTAGAGGCTAAAGGACGAATGAAACCTCGTCTTAATCCCTGTTCTTCATATCAGAATCAGGAGATTAATCTTAATCCTCTCAGTCCCAGCTCTACCTCTGCTCCTGGGGACTTCAGTCCCAGGTAATCTATCAATCAAATAATGTCAATCAATCAATTGGTCCGTAAAAATCAATCAATCAGCTCCTATCGATTAATTTATCCCTGCCAATCAATTAATCAATAAATAATTAAAAATATATTAATCATTCAATGTGAATCAATTAGTTATTAAAAAATCATTTAATTAGTACCAATCATTCATTAATAAACTGATAAATCGGTGTCAATCAATTCATAAATCAGTGCCAACTAACTGTTTAATCAATGCCAATCAATAAATAGTCTGTTTTAATCAATCAAGCTTCTTGTGTCATTACGACTCATTAAGATCAACACATAAAACAATAATCTTTAATCAGTCATTAATCTCAAAATCCAAGGATATGATTACGCTATGATGGATAGAAGCTTACGCGTCAACCAGAACTACATTAAATGACGAGTTCACTTTTAATAGTCAATAACTGAAGTATCCGGAGTTGCCCGTGGATTTTTTTTAATTAAAAACTTTGAAAAAAAATTTCGACCTTGAAAAAAATCTTTTTTAGCCTATTTTACCCCCGGGATACCCATTGGTTCACTAAAAAAATGTCAGCCAATTTGGTCTAGCTGTTTGGCAAGCTATAGATAACATTTTATTATACATAAATGAGCGTAGAGCTTTATATAGATAGAAAAACAATAATAATGCTTAGGTTTACGAGTGTACGAAGATCAGATTCTATCTCTAAATATCTTGAAGAGTATACACAGAAGAGAATCAGGTATTTCGTCTATACTTATAGTTTGAGGGGTTGGTTTTAGGAATTCAGGGGGATGAGGGGGTTGGGGGGTGGCTACTGGAGAGACTTTTTTTTTCCTGAAGAAAAAACTTTTGAATTGTGAATCTTGGGAAGATTAACTTTATTCCTCTTCGATATCCTGAGATAGTCTTGTTCAAGGGATAAAGTATTGATCCTCAATTTAAAAGTGACCAAATTGAATATTGAGATTTAATGTCCAAGATTAACAAAATTTCAACCCCAAAGTTCTGGTCTTAGGGACCGAATTTAATGCTTTTATCTCTCTAAACTACATAATGCCGGTTCAAATTTGTACCATCGACTCAAAGTTACAATTTAAGGAAGGATTTGAGTTGGTGATTCAAATTTAAACCGGTGGTAGGCAGTTCAAATTTATAAAATTCGGTCCTTGATTATTTCTAATAAAAATATATTTTAGAAGTATGAAAAATCAGACCGCCTCAGGTTGCTTTTGGACAAGGTAAGCTCCTTAAATATTATCATAACTTCCAAAAATGCGTTGTAATCTCACCTTTTAAATTCAAATCCAATTTCTAGACTAATTCAATCTTCTTTTTGCCCATTTAAATTTAATTTCAGATTAATTAAATCTGTTGTTAATTCAATTAGATGTAATCTTCCAATCTTTATAGGACAATTAAAAAATATTAAAAATGCTTTAATTTTCTAATCTGTTTAGAATAGATGTAATTTAGTCCAATTTATTTTTATCTGGACTAATCCAATCTCTTTTAATCTAACCCAATCTTATTAAGACTACTCCAAGTTTTTTTTATTCAATGCTAACTTATTTTAACTACTTTGAAATTAAATTAAAAGAAATCTCATTAAGACTTATCTAATTTAAAGGGATAGACTGGCTATGTAAGGTAGTTACACTGAGTATTTAGTGTTGTGGACAAATTCTATAGAATTAATTAGAGACAGATAAAACGTTTCCACGATGTATAATTACTGAGTTTGAGCGCAAAGTCGACGTTCAATATCATGAATTTTGGTTTTCAGAATCGGTTTTTTATTAATTATTAAATAACGACGACGAAAAACATATTAAAAATTCTACAGTAAACTAATTAGATGTTTAGGAACATATTTCTCAAGAGAAAATAAATCAAAGTTAGAATTTATTATTTCCTTTTCATCATTATATTGAGTTTCTTATTTTCTATGAATTTGATCGCAGATTTCTTCAAATTCTTCAGATGTCGTCTTTTTAATAATAATTCCAGAATATCTGCAGGAAAACTTTGTGATTAAAGAGAGATTATAGAAACTAATGATTTAATAACTTGACTCTTGTCTGGCCCTTCACACTTTGTTTCATTGAAACTGTGCTAGTGACGCCTTCCGACCAACCATTTTAGTGGTGCGGTTAGATGAGAGCTTAACCCTGACTCCCAAGGGATGATGGTTGACCATTTTATTTATTTATTTATTGAATTTCTTAATTTCTATGAATTTGTTCGCAAAGTTCTTTAAATTCTTCAAATGTCGTCTTTTTCATAAAAATTCCAAAAAATCTGCAGAAAATCTGTGTGATTAAAGAGAGATTATAGAAACTAACAATTAAATAAGATTACTTATTTTCAATGATAAGATTTAATTTCTATTTTCTCAACCTGTTCCTAAACAACTAATTAGTTTACTGTAGAATTTTGTTTACATTTTTTGTCGTCGTTATTCAATAACTAAGAAAAAACAATTCTGAAAACGTATCCACCCAAAAAGTACGATTTTTAAAGTCGACTTTGTGCAAAAAAAAAAAACTCAGAAATTATACATCGTGGAAAAGTTTTATATGTCTCAAATGAATCCTGAAGATATTATTCACAACACTGCCTTCTCAGTTTAACTATTTTACATACTACATAGCCCTTTAAGCCGCACTACATTTAATACAATCCCTTATTCCTAAATAAATGTATTCTGATCTCCTTTAGTTCGTCTTCTGTTATTTTATCCCGACAAAAATGGATGAACTCCACCCCGTGCTCAAATATTAAGGTAAAATATTTTTTTTTTTAGAAAGTTTTAAAAAATCTCAGTTGAAAGAAATATTTATTTGAAATGTATAAAACATCTTCATCACTTAATATAGTTTTTAAACTTATTAATATCGTTTTTCTTAAAAGAAAATGTTAAGTAGGTCCATCAAAACCTTGTTGTTGTTGTTGTAGCCATTGAACCACAGAAGCCTATCCGAACATTGAAAAGTGAAAGTTTTTTTTGTCAACTTATCAAGGCTGTAGATACAATCCACGGTAGTTGGGGTTTCACGGCCTCAGCTACTTCCACTCGGGCATAACAGTATCATTGCACATGTCATGCTAACTCTGTGACCCACATACTCCTCAAGGAGGCAGATGGTTTCAGGGAGGGGTGGTTTCCTGGTAACATTCGTGTTATTGGGTTGTCATGATAGAAGGTTCGCGTACCAGAGAACTTTTTATTGTATCGTCTCATGGACCCGCATACTTAATCGAACCTACTCAATTATTACAACACCCTGGCTGAATTGAGTGTTAGGCGGTGTGTCATTCAACGTAAGACCTGCGACAACCCATCGGTCGGAATACTGGGAGCAAACAAGTTCATTGCTAGATTGCAATTTAAGTTGCAATCTTGGAACGATGGTTTGAACCCCCGCCCTGAGCAACGTAACTAGTGTCGCTACTCTAAGCCACGAAACCTCCTTGTTGATCTTATCTTTCTTCTTCTAGGCTGAATTACCGGAGCTATCTGTAGTATCCTGCTGTGAACTAGCTGCTGTAGAGGTTTGTTAAAATAAAGGATTTGAAGCTGCCGCACGTTCAAGGGTTTTAAATATGTTGGGTTGAAAAATACAGTATTATTTACGTTTTCCGGAAAGGTTAATTGATACATATGGTTATCGATTGATTGTTTGGTTGATTAATTGATTGGTTGATTGATTATTGATTAGATACGAGGCGAAGGAGGAATAGTACTGAATAATTGGACAAGTATCTCCCCGGACACAGATATTAAGGTACTTTTCAATTCTGTAAATGTCGGGTATTGTATAAGATATAAATGGATTTATGTTGTTTTTTTACTCCTAGATTCATTTTAATTTTAGTTTTTCGCCGCTGGAGTAAAATCTTCCTCAACGCTGGTTGCTGTCACCGAGTGTGGAAATGTTATCAAACAATCAATCAATCAATGGAGCTCCGGTTGATTGATCTGAACATGATAACATTTTTATCGATCTAGTCAATTACAAGTAATCTAATATTCGAAAATGCATTGAAGGGAACTGTATTTGAATAAACCTTGACATATTGGAGTGCAGTGACGATTCACATTCAAACTCTTTTTATTTGACTTTCGTTTTTTCTCTAAAATTAACTAACAGTAACCGTTTTCAAATTTACTTTTTTAAAGAAAATTAATTCATGAATACTTGATTAATTTATTAGAGAAAAAATGGTTTTCGGTTTGTTGTGAATCTGATATGGTATTTTTATCAAGGGACTGAGTAATGAGTATGTACGTTTATTGTGTACATTGAATATTAATCTAATGATTTTATGTGAACAAGCTAAAATTGGGCGAACAAAAAAATATAATTTAAGTTTTTCTCAAACATATTCAATGCATATAATCCTATCAAATGATCTAAAAAAAAATTTGCCAATTGATAAATCAATGAAAACTTAGATTCTGACGTTAATAATGTAATACTGAGTAATGATACAGGGTTACACACATAGAATAAAAAATCATAGACCGTGAATTTATTCAGCTTTTTGTCTTTATTCTTGGTTTCATGCTATTTCAATTAAATTAATAAACCTTCTTTACCATATATACTTTATCTGATATTCATAACAGACAAAATACATCCTTCAGATCGATGAATTTCAAGATTTGTGGGTAGCCCTGTATACCTTCTTTGATCTCCAAGATGTTGGTAAATCAATTTATTCTATTGTGCCAACTTTAGTTTAGGCTGTGCTTCTCCATACTAATCACCTTTTACAAAATAATGTATATATCGTCAAACATTTATTATTACGAAGAAACTTTTTTATTTTGTTTTTTTTGCTAATAATTCCAGAATAAAAATTGCGCATTTTCTTGAAAAGAAATGAGCAATTTTTTTCAAGTTCTACTTGTGCTCAACTCGTAAATACCAAGATATATGTATATTTATTTAACTACTTCACTTTTTAAATTTTCCTTGATTATATATTTCTTGGTAATATCTTTGCAATCTTAAATATAAGTGATACAATTTAGAATTTTAGTCACAATCTTGATCATGAAATGTTACACTCAAAGTGACTTTAATAGAAATTAACCATTCATTTATGCGATCAATTTTAGATATTTCTAAATGATGTAAATTTTACACTAAGTAAATTTTTAGGCAACTGTTTCCTTGCTTTATTTGCTTTGGAACAGTTTAAAAATTTTGTTTCATTGCGAGAAAATCAAAATGTTTTTCTTCGTCTTCCAGAACTCTAATTATGATAACATGCTATAAAACTATTTAAAAACAACAATATTAAAATTGAAAATTCTTTTTCACTTAATACTAAATATTTCTATTCCAGAAAACATGAATGAGAATTATTTAAGAAATGATTCGTCCAAAACCTCATCCTCCAGCATTCTGTCAGATTTTGATACCTCCTCTCTTCTCTCCATCCTCAATACTGTGAACAGCAGGTCTACTGTTCCTCACCCTCCTCCTCCACCATCGGGTGGAGCCTTTATGTCCAGAACCTACTCTAGTCTTGATTCTCTCAGATCCAACCCGGAGCAGCAGTCGGATACAGGATACAGATACAATCCTGGGCTACGCTCAAGCTTAAATCCTTATGATCTTGATCAAACCAGATCATACTCAGAGCTTACCTCTTCTGATCCGTTCCTGGAGAGGGTCGAAGGGAGACGGATTCTAGGAGCAAATCCTGAACCTAATACCTTTCCTAGCAGTGGATCCAAAGAAAAATATGATCCGCTGGATTCTTTAGAGGATCCTATTGAAAAACAGACAATTCAGGCCCAACCCATATTGGATTCTAAATTATTTTCAAGAACTGACAATGAAATTGATCCCAGAAGTGATTTAAGAATTGTTGACAAGATTGATCCAAGAAGTGATTCACGATCAGATCCAAGAAGTGATCCAAGAATGGACCCAAGACTTGACCCAAAACTTGACTCAAGGGTTGATCCAAGACTTGACCCAAGACTTGATCCAAGACTTGACCCAAGGCTTGACACAAGACTTGACCCAAGGCTTGACCCAAGGCTTGATCCAAGACTTGAACCAAGACTTGATCCGAGACTTGACCCAAGGCTTGATCCAAGACTTGAACCAAGACTTGATCCAAGACTTGATCCAAGACTTGACCCAAGACTTGACCCAAGACTTGATCCAAGACTTGATCCATTACTTTATCCAATACTTGATACAACGCTTAATCCAGGACTTAATCCTAAAACAGATCCTAGGATTGATCCAAGAATGAATCAACAAATTACTGTCATTGCTGGAGAGTTAAAAAGAGGAACAACACCCTTGCTGGACGAAAGGACAGTGAGAGATAATTCTTCAGATAGATATTCTAGAAGTTTTTCTGATAGAAGAGATATTTCTCCAAACAGGAACCCAGCCAGAACCTATTCTTCTCTTGGTAGAGACGGGTTGAAAAGAGAAAACTCTCCGAGAAGAGAGAGAGATTGGAAGAGTCCTCCTAAAGTAGTTACCATCTTAGATTTATCTCCTAAACGGGTCTACACTAGAGATTTATCACCTAGGAGAGTCTATAATAGAGATATATCATCTAGCAGAGAAGGAAGGGAAACTTCATATCGGAAAGACAGGGACCGTTCCCCTAGACGTGATTTTAGGGTTATATCTCCCCGCAGAGATCAAACTCGAAGAGATATTTCTCCACGTAGAGATCAAGATCAGAGACGTATTTTACCACATAAAGATGAGGACAGAAGAAATGGTTCTCCACGCAGAGATCAAGACATGAGAAATATATCTCCACGTAGAGAGCATGACAGAAGAAATCTTTCTCCAAGAAGAGATAATGATCAAGACAGAAGATACATTTCTCCACATAGAGATCAAGATCGTAGAAATCTTTCTCCACGTAGAGATCAAGATCGGAAAAATCTTTCTCCACGTAGAGATAAAAATCAGAGAAACATTTCTCCTCGTAGAGATCAAGATAGGAAAAATACTTCTCCACAGAGAGATCAAGACAGGACATATGTTTCTCTGCGTAAAGATCAGGATAAGCGAAACATTTCTCCACGTAGAGATCATGATAGGCGAAACATTTCTCCACGTAGAGATCATGATAGGCGAAACATTTCTCCACGTAGAGATCATGGATCATGATAGGCGAAACATTTCTCCACGTAGAGATCATGATAGGCGAAACATTTCTCCACGTAGAGATCATGATAGGCGAAACATTTCTCCACGCAGAAACCAAGACAAGAAACCTGTTTCTCCACGTAGAGATCATGGCCGCAGAGATATTTCTCCACGTAGAGATCAGGACAGAAGAATTGTTTCTCCACATAGAGATCAGAATAGGCGAAACATTTCTCCACGCAGAAACCAAGACAGGAAACCTGTTTCTCCGCGCAGAGATAGTTCTCCACGTAGAGATCCGGACAGAAGAATTATTTCTCCACGAAAAGGTCCATACACAAGGAACATATCTCCAGGAAGAGGTAGAAAGCTAAGTGATGAAAGGGATATGGCAATAGAGAATATAAGGGTTAAGACGGAAAGGAATATTCTGGAAGTATCTCCTGTTAAAAGGATACAAGCTTCTCCTCTTAGGTAACAAAAAAAAGTTTATTCTCCCATTTTTTGTTTTTACCAAATTTTGCTTGCTAGTAAACCTTTATTTGATCAATAATGAATATGATACTGTCGTTTTAGCTTCGCAAATCAATATTAAAGAGAACCCAACATTGAAAATAATCAAACTTTAAAAAGAAAAACATTGAGATATCAATCACTTTTTTATGAGACTAAGGGAACCCGGTGTGAATCGGACATACCACAATATATGAAGGGTTACTTAAAATTAAGTTAACAATTATTTCGAAAATAAGAAAAAATGTATTCTTGTTTTTATTCCTTTTTGATCATTTTTAGCCTACTTGACTATCCTGATAATCAAGAAAAGATTCCTGGAAACCAATTCGTGCCGGAGAAACCCAGGTAACGAAATAAGAAGTAAATGAAGATTGAACAAATATCAATAGATTTGGTGTACTTAAACTATTTTTAGTTGGATTGCGACAGAAAAATCAACTGCTGTAGAAGAGCTTAGTAAAGAGGTAGCAGATGTGCTTTTGTTTTTCATTTTACCCACGCAACATAATTGATACCAACTAAATTACTTATTATTAGTAACCTAAACGAACATGAAATTTTCTCTTAAAAAAAATACTTGTGGAAAGGACTGTAGAATGGCATGTCATATTTACAGTGGTACCCCTCGAAACCTCTATTCAGAATGAGAACGTTATCTTATTTAATCTTGGAACGTGTTGGAAAATGTCTCCCAGCGAAAATCCGCAATGCACGTCAGTTTTACAGGAAACCGGAATTGAAAATAAAGAATTTTAGCTCCCAATTTATCCTAGTTTAGACCTAGGTTTAAAGGATACCGTTGTGAACCCGACTTGCCACTTTATGAATATCAGGTCACTTTGAAAAAACGTTAACAGTCCCTTTATTAAGGATCTGATTTCTAGGTTGTAAACCATGAGTGTAAACTGGTTGTGTACGATAAGAGCTTAAACGCCGGAATTATTCAGTTCAGTATCAACAACTCTACAGCATTCGGATACTTTCACGAAAGCGTAAGTTTTTTTTCAATTTTTTAATAATTTTTCCAACTTAGAAAAACGAAAATCTCTATTCAGACTCTTCTGCTAAGCTGTGTGTCGACATAAGCTTGTTTTTATGATAGTTTTTTTCCTCTGTGTAGTAAAATGTTCTAAACTTGGAACTTGATCCGTCCACTGTCTCAAAAATACAATTTTAGAAATCTTAAACAGTGCATAGCTTCTAGTTACCTTTTTAAAACCTGAACAGGAACAAGTACACAAGCTGTCAAGCACACATGAACACAGAACACATGAACGCATGAACACTAGAATTCAAATACACAAGTACACAAGAATGAGAACAAAAGAACAAAAGATCAAAGAATAAAAGAATACTATATGAAGGGGGGGGGGGGGATGATAACGAAAGTTAAGTTTTTAATGTGTCCTTATATATATAATTATAATTCAACTGAACTTTACTTCTTAAAACATTGATCTTAATCTCCATCAAGTATTCGGTTTCAGGTTTTTATTTCGGAGACTATCGAACCCCTGGATAAACAGTTCCGACTTGGAGATTCATTAAAGGTAGAATAAAACGCAAATTTACATTTTTAAAACTTTTGGCATCCGTTGATTGTTCTAAAAATATCAAATTTGTTGCGTCACTTTTTAGTTGAATTTAAAACGTTTCTTACAATACGACAATACGACAGTATTTAAGTCGACCATAGAAAATGGAAAACATTAAGTTGCAATGATTATTCATTGCACAGTTCCTTAATATAATGTTTACATCACTGGGATACATACTTTGATTGATACAAAAAGAGATTTTTAAAACATCTTTGTCATTAAAAAAAAAAAAATTTAATTTCTTTTTATGAAACTATCGTGGTCTTGATCATTCTTCCTCAATTCATCGTAAATTTTCTAATGAACCTGGAGAATAGGATCAGTACACTCCAGGATCCCAGATAGAAGACACGCTTGAGCTTATATTTTGTCCCTTGCTAAAGCTCGGGACAAAATAAAATCTAAAAAGGCTTGAACCTTCTCGATAAAGAGAACATTTCTGTCCAAAAACTTTATAACACTTGAACCAAAATGACAGTGTTATAAATAGTTATGATGGAATTAAACAATATTTTTGGTGTCCAACTGTATTTCACCTATTTTACCTGAAAGTAAGGAGGTCTCATACTTGTTAGTAAAGGATATATGAGGTTTGATAGACTTAGCCATTAAATCACCCAGAAGAAATGCTGCGCCTAAATATTTTTCGAAATTTGTAATCTATAATCATTATGTAAATATAACTGTGTTAAATGCACACCCATTTCAACTTATTTTTATCATTATCATTGTCACTAACACTATCATTAATATTATTATTGTTATTAATATCATCATAATCATTATCACTCAGTTAACATCCCGTTACCGTTACCGTTACTGTTACTGTTATTGTTACTGTTACCGTTATCATCACCATTACCATTATTACTGTTACCATTATTGTTATCAGTATTGGTATCGTTAACAATGTTACCATTACCGTTGCCGTTACTGTTACCGTTACCGTTACCGTTATAGTTATCTATCATTATCATTATTATTTTTAGTATTATCACTATCTCTGTCATTATCATTATCACTTAGTTAATACTAGTTGAGAATTAATAACTCAACAATCATTATCATTATCATTATCATTATCATTATCATTATCATTAGCATTAGCATTAGCAATATCATTATCATTATCATTATCATTATCATTATCATTATCATTATCATTATCATTATCATTATCATTATCATTATCATTATCATTATCATTATCATTATCATTATCATTATCATTATCATTATCATTATCATTATCATTATCATTATCATTATCATTAGCATTAGCATTAGCATTAGCATTAGCATTAGCAATAGCATTAGCATTAGCATTAGCATTAGCATTAGCATTAGCATTAGCATTAGCATTAGCATTAGCATTAGCAATAGCATCAGCATTATTATTTTTAGTACTATCACTATCTCTGTCATTATCATCATTGTTATTATTATTGTTATTATTATCACATATATTTCTGTAGTTCCACGGCTACCTGGTGAACAGCATGAATAAGATCTCGTATGTGGTCAGTATCCTTTGGCCTCCTCACACAAACATTCAAATAGGGTTTGTCAGGTAATTTCTTTTTTTTAGGCATTGGAGTCTTGACGTTATTTAAAGTGAGCCACCATTTTAAAAAAATGGCATTATTCACAATGGTTTCCATTAAGCTGATAGTGTTGTTTACTCTTCAATAGCCCTAGACATTTATATTTTCATTCGAATTTTTGTTAACACCGTCTTGGACATAATTAAAGTCTCTGTGGTTGAATTCACATTGTAAATAGTGCACACTGCAGCTACCCGGTATAGATTGCATACAATTTTAAACACAAATCAATGATCAAAAAAAATTAAAATTATGTTTAACAGTCCCTAAAATGTTGCAAGCTAGGCAAAAAAAGTTATTCTAAAATCTAGAACCATTTGTTTATTCTAATAAATATTTAAGCTCCAACTTTCAGCTGGGTTTTTTTTCAAGACGTTATTATTGTTTTAAATTATCAGTCTTCTTTATTGAAATTGCTCAAAAGAAATTGTAAGTTCAATGTTTTATGATGGTAAAAACGAATTATACTTTTAACGAATAATATATCACTAATTTTTCTATAATGTTTAGGCCTCAGAATGAAGATCTGGAAAAGTATATTCAACAGGCTAGCTTATTAGAGCCTAAAATACCGTGGTATACTAAAGACAAGGATGTCAGAAGCTCTAGTATTTGTAGGCAGGAAATTAGAACATCTGACGAAAAAAGAATAGTAAATCACTTAGAGCATGGGGAAATTAAGATAAAGCTAGAAAACAATCTTGAGAAAACTGAGAAATATTTGGAAAAGGATGAACTTATCTCTGCTTCTAGTTGTAGACAAGATACAAATTCCTTTGTGTTAAACTCTTATGGAAGGCTAGTTTCACCCATTAGAACCTCATCAAGAAAGTCAAGGCCATCAGGACAGAATGCTGGTAGATCAAAATCTCCAGTTTCTCGTTCTAATGAAAGACCAAGATCTCCAACAGTGAAATTGAAGAGAAGATCAAGATCTCCAGTTTCCAGGTCTGTAAGATCAAAGTCACCAATTTCCAGGTCTGCAAGAGCAAAATCACCTGATTCCAGGTCTAAAAGATCAAAATCCCCAGTTTCCAGGTCCAGAAAATCTAAATCCCCAGTTTCTAGGTCTAAAAGATCAAAATCGCCAGTTATCAGGTCTAAAAAAACAAGGTCCCTGAATTCAATGTCTAAACGATCTAAATCTCCAATGGTTTCTAAATCACCAATTAAAAATGAAGGAGGGTCAAACAAAAATTCCAGAGATTCCAAAATGTCTGCTGCCAAACAGTTTGATGATGTTGTCAATAGATTAATTCTTGAAGCAGAGGAAAGACTGGCTGCTAAAATGGAACAAA
The DNA here is from genome assembly GCF_000591075.1 of Eurytemora carolleeae. Taxonomy (NCBI): domain Eukaryota; kingdom Metazoa; phylum Arthropoda; class Copepoda; order Calanoida; family Temoridae; genus Eurytemora; species Eurytemora carolleeae. Next base: position 127,055 of record NW_019396202.1, read on the forward strand.
TAGAAGAGCTAAAGAAAAATGTAAACACTGGCAAAGATATTGATCTTAGATGCAACAAGCAGATAGATAAAGAATCTTCTTCAGCATTCTTAAATGATAATCCAGCAAGATCCAGTAACATAACCTTTCTGGGAAATCCTTTTGATTTCTCAACAAATGACAGAAAAGAAAATCCACAAATGATCGGAGAATTCGGTACCAACTTTGAAGATATATTTACTGGACCAACAGTGTTGCGTAAAGGTTTAAATCAAGATCATGAAAATCTAGATGAAATTGATGAGGATAACCCATTTGATTCAAGATTACAACGGAAGAAAGACAAACTAAAGCCTCTCTCTGCAGATGAGGAACTGGATTTGTTATTTTCAAACAATACACAAGCTTCAAGATCCATGGAGAATCCAAACATTGATTCAGCAGATGAGGACAACCCCTTTGACTCAAGGCAGTCTTTGAGAAAACGCAAAGACTTACATGAAACATCAAGTGAACTGATTACCAAGGAAAAAGACGAACTGGAAAGGAAAATGTCTTTCAACTGCAAGAAGGATGAAGACTCTCAGTCTGAGGAAATAAACCAAAAATTGATGATTGAAAGTAAAAAAGAAAAATTAAAGCAAAAAATCCTGTCTAAAGTTCTTGAGCGTCGCTTGGCTAATCGACTAAAAGAAAAAGACCAAGTGAAGTCTAAAAATAAATCAAATGAAAAACAAGAAGACATTGAATTATCTTTACCCATGGAGGTATTAGAAGATCCAGACTTGGAGATGTCACCCTTCTGGACACCCTCTAAAGTTCATGTTATTGATTTAAATACTAAAAAGTTTAAACCTACATTTACAGAAGTTTCTGTGACAGAGAGCTTGTTATCTGTTAAGGATATACCTGATAGATCTAAAAAAATCCAACGTCACCCTCCTAAACCTGTAAAACCTGTAAAAAGTAAAACTCCGTTACCTGAGGTACCTCCCCCTCCTAAACTTGGTGAGGCTAAACCCTCAAAACCACCTGCGCCTGTTAATGTGGATATTCCAGAACCTCCCTCCCCTCCCAGAATTAGAGCGGGTAAAATGTCAAAGATGGAAATAGAGCAGAAGAAAAAAACATCTTCTTCCTCTGCCTCTGCCTCATTATTGCATGTAGAAAATATTGAACTTCCCCAGACAAGTACACAAGTTCCCCAGACAAGTACACAAGTTCCCCAGACAAGTACACAAGTTCCCCAGACAATTACACAAGTTCCCCAGACAAGTACACTAGTTACTCAGACAAGTACACAAGTTAGCCAACAACTTTCAGTTCCTGAAAATACATTTATGAAGGGTCCTATTCCAGAGACAACATTTACCAGTGTGCACACTAGTGAAAACATATTCATGAGTGCTGAAATTCCTAATAATCCTTATTTTGGTGCCCAAATTCTGAACAATTCATTTATGGGGAGTCAAATGCCAGAACAGGCCTTAATGCATTCATCTTGGATGTCAGGAACCACAGATGCAAGACCTGCCATTCTCGGAAGTGGGCCACAGATGGAAAGTACAATTTGTCATAGACAAATTTCTGGAACTTCTTTTTTGACAGGTTTGCGATTTTTTTCCCCTTCATATGGCAATATTATTAACATTTAACATCTTATTGTTTTTATTTGAATTTAACTTTGCCATATTTTTTTTAAGTTTGTGTGTTTCAGGAGTGACCCAAGAAGCATCAAATGATATCCTCAGCAGTACAAATGATGATTTCATTACTGTTCCAACGGGACACAATAAGGATTTTACCACCATTAGTTCCAAAACCTATAAACAAATCTCTAGTTTTGATCCTGAAAAGATAGATATCCAGAATGTCGTCGTCGGAGATGAAAATATTGTACGAATGGCTCCTCTTTATCCGCTAAAGGAAACGGATAAGTTGATCTGGCATAATAATCCAGTTCTATGGATCTCTACTGAAGCCTCTTTAGGGGATATGGTTTCTATTCTTGAAGACACCATGGCACGTCTCTTCTTTCAATATAAATCTAAAGACACACACATTCTCATATTTACTGGATTGGCTGATATCCCCACTTTAAATATCGGAAACGCTTTCAACATGTTTCTCGAAATTATTGAAACGGCAATTACCTTCAACTTCAGCAATAATGCCAACTTTAGCATCAGCTTTGGAGAAATCCAGTTTCAGGGAACTAAGGCCGGACGCAATCATGACGTTAAGACGTTTCTCTTGAATGAAGTGATCAGAGTGATCAATCATTATTTCCTTCAAGCGCAGTCAATAAAGCTTTGGAAGCTTGGGACTGAGCCTGTTGTTGACCTCAATATTCCTAATCTTATTAATGTTCTTCATGCGGACATGAAACTGCGAGTGGAAAACTATGTGTCAAGGAACGGGTTTAATCCCGCAACTCTCTTCAAAATCAATAAATATATTCGACTGTCATTGATTAAACGGTTTGATGCGATGGGGCAAATTATGAAGAAAGAGTATCCCCTTCCAACTGGGATGGATAAGGATGGAAATGAGATAGTTTTAAAGTCTCCCATTACCCCTTTAATGTACAGTCATCTCTCTCTGTGTGATATACTAGTCTCTAGGGTTAAAAGGAAGCTGGAACTAGAGTCAGGTAACTAATTAGTTTTCATCTCAAACTCCATTTTTCTAATCTATCTTTGCTACCAGATGATGTAAAACTTTGATGTTTCAAATGACTGAATGATATAACTGAATTTTTAGTTTAAAATATCAAAGGTCTATGAGTTTCACGAGTACAACAAGGCCGAATTTTAAGAATTCGAACTGCGTCGCTGAACCGCTAATAACCGGTTCCAATTGAGCGCCAGCTCAAATCTCGTAACCCTAATTATAATTTTAACAGTTATGTTTTAACCGCGTCAAATATTTGAACCGGGTTTCATATTTGAACTGTGTGGTTCAAATTCTTCAAATTCGACCTCAGGTTGAAAAGAGGATTAGAAAATTAGAGTTTGAGGCGGTTGATCATTCTGAATTTAACTATTAATTAAAATTATTTCAGGGTTGACCACCAGTATTCCCCTGATCCCCCGACCTTCCTGGGATATTGCAGAAGTTCTTGTTCTCCCTAGATTCTGAACTTGTATGTCCTCTTTGTAATGTTGTGGTCATGTTACAATACAAATTTATATGTAACACTGCAGTAACATTCGACAAATTTCAGATATTTGACTAGATCTTCACATTTCAGGGATTTTTTATGTAAATCTAATGTCCAATCAATGATTCACGCCAGAATAATTTGTCAATAAGTTAATTTGTCGTTGATCAGCAACTTTTTATAAATCCACAAGTTTTTTCGTGAAATTTATCGTATTGATTTAAATTGAGTGTACACCAATATTCGGGCATTTAGATATATTTGGGCATTTTAATGTTTTTTTTTAATTGCTGACTGCTAAGTAAGTGTAGAAGTTCTGCAATTCCTAATAAAAATATCGTCGTATTTTTTTGTAGTTGAAAATATTGTTCCGTTTCTTTGTGGTTTTATGAACTAGTCTTAACTTTATTGTTAATTCTTGTTTTAAAAAAGGTTAATAAACACACAGTTTTGCCAAACAAATTTAAAATTTTTCGAAATGTGTAATCTATAATCAAATGTCAAATTTGTCAAATTAAACAATTTTTTTAACACTACCACCCCTCTCTCCATGAGGTCCCCAAGGAGGGAGGGGTGGCTGCTACCAGGGTTTTGGAGTGCTCCCAGTATTTTGGAGTTGCACCCAGGGATTTGCAGTAAGATGTGTAAATTTATCCGACCTGTTATGAAAAGTCCTTTAAAATGGGAACTTTAAAACCGAAATTTGAAAAAAAGGGCTATGCTTCCCAATTTTTACTGTCTTTGTTCAGATATTTGCAGAGAAAAAATCGCAAATTTCTGTCCAAGTAGCATGTGGTGATCATATAGTTTTGATAAACCAAACTGACGGCATTTGTTCCAGCTTAAACATAAAATATGATAAGTAAATGTAAAAAAAAGTCTTTTTTTTTAGCTTGATACCGAAAGGTTGCATTTAATCTTTCTAATACATCTCAACATCTTTATGAGTTAACTTATTTCCAAGTTTTTTTTTTACATCCAATTTTTCGCCTAAATATTCTTTAATTGATTGGTGCCATTCAAGAAGGCGTTTTCTTAACAATAAAAAAATAAAAAATATTATATGCTAAAAGAGCCTTTTACATGGCCCGCGCTAAATCAAAATACTCAAAATATTGAGATATTTCGAGGTAAACTAAGAATAAACATAGTTTTCTTCAGATATCTGAATATTTTGATAACATGAAAGATATGATGTTAAAAGAACGGCATTAAACTGTAGGGTTAAAGGCAGCTACAGGGAGTCCCATGAAACACGATAGAAGAAAGAAGAATTGAAAGTCGTCTTTAAACTTAAAAATTATTTCTGACTCAGCTGTCAACCTACTTTCACATGTTTGATTCTTGAAACAATAACCACAGAATTCTTCAAGTCGTGTCTAAACAAAATCTGGTCTGCATTTTTGTGTAGTCAAAATTAACGGAGATCTTGAGAATTTTGTTAAGATTTCAATTTTATTAAATTAAACAAAAGTTGTCGAAATCTGAGTAAAATTCTTGATATCTCTGTTAGGGGGTTGGGAGGGGGCAGTATTCAATTTGACCCCTTCCCAAATTAAGCAAATTAAGATGATTTTCAGGAATTATTACAAGGACGGGATTTTTCTACCAAAATGATACGCTTGAGCTGCATTTAAAGTTAAAAAAATTTTAAAAGAAAAAAATGAATCCCTCTTGAACATTGTTATTAATTATGACAATAAATATTCACAGGAAAGACTATTTACCTCCTGTGTTTCTATCATCAATTTCTTTCAACATTCAGAAGAATAAATTTATTTGATCAGGCAATAACCCCAAGTCAGGACGGGTAAAAACCAACGAGGTTATAGTGTATAGAGTCATGATGTACGCTAATCCTTTACTAATTGTATAGGCCGTCAATTTTACCGAGATGAGCGTACTGCATATTTGTTTATTATGAGTTGATTCTGGCCTAACATCTAGTATATAAATATTAGTACACAGCTGTAAGTGTACAGTACAGCTAACTGAGCACACAGGTAGAGAGCTATCATCCCTCTGGTAAAAACATTCTCTTCCAAAGGGGGAGGGGTGGTCCCCCCCCCTTTGGAAGATTGTAAAGAATCAGATGAGAGACTATTTTTAAAAGCCTTAATTTCCCGTTCACAAAGGAAGAAGACATTGCGGGGAAATTGGGGGAAACTCAATAGTTAAAGGCTAAAAATAAAAATGAATGAACCTTTTTACGTTTAATTTTTCGAAAAATGATGTTTTATGACAAAGTTTATCGAATAGTTTTCTCCCAGCTCGTTTTTACAGTTTCAACTTGTCTCCTCCAATACAATGAAATGACTTCCTATTTGAGTTTTTTGTTCCACCAAGCTTTCTAACATTTAAATATTTAAACTAAGATAAGTTATTAATTAACAGAGATTTTCTTTGTTTACTTGTAAATTTGAAAAATGCTTGTCAGGCAGCAAAGCATTATTAAAAAAAATTGTCTTCATTGTATTGATATAATCGCCGATCCCTGTATAAAAACTACGCCTCTCACCTAACCTTACATATCTAAAGATCTGATATAATCTAAGGTCAGAAAACAGTGAGGTCGGTTTCCTCTAGGTCAGATGATATACCGTGGTTTTGATATAACTTAATGGCCAATTTCTTAGACTCTCTACCATAGGTAGAACCATAGTCACACTATAGTTACGCTTTACCAGAGCAGTGTAGATAGATACGACCGTTGTACCTATGTTTAAATGAATAAGAAATTGGCCATAAGTCGTTGCCGCTAATTTACATGGATCTCTAATTAGATTATAAGATTTGAATAAGCAGATTGATAGATTTGCCGCTTTTGCAATTCTATTGGTCCTAAGTGCTCACCAAGATCGTGATTGAACCCTGATTGGATCAGACCATGGATATATGATCAGACGCTCTTAGGAGTCAATTTTTCTCTCAATTGAATTCTGCTTGAATTGATGATTTGTGAAAGGTTCTCGGCATCAATAATTAAATATATTTCCTGTTATCTTAGAAGAAAACTTTGTATTAATGGCTCCGCAAACTATTCTCTATATTGGGCAAACTTTACACTTCCTAGATAGTGATGAGCATCATTTTAGGACATTAAGGGTTTTTTGACGTTAGAAGTGTTTTACAAAAATTAGAGTTAATAATGAAATTGCAAAATTGTTTCCTTGATAAGTTTGCTTTATTTACATTATGCAAATTTGTTTTCTGTGATCAAAAATATTGGAACTGAACGATTTTCTAATTGTTTTGAAAAATCATTTTGTTTATTATCTTTGATCTGAATAAAGATATTGCAATAAAAACAAACGTGTCTATTCAATTTTGAAATAGAATTCACATCTCAGATTTTGGTGGTGCCTCTTAAAATACTAAATAAAACTTAAAAACGGCCTCAATACGGTGCCCATCAGTACTTAAAGATAATGATTGGCAATGACTTGGTTTCTTTTTTTTTCTAGGATTTTTTTGTTCTTTCAAAAGGTATCGCTAAACTATTCTGAGTTTATTAAGGTTCCAACCTTTGAAAACTGTAATATGCAAATGTTTGCTTTTATAAAACTCTGAAAATGTGACATCTTTTCTTGGATTAAATTTTGGCATAAAGAAAGCAGTTAATTAGAATTAATAATTTTGTAATTTGTAAAACTTCTCATTTTTTACCAAACCTGTTAGAAACGAACCAATATGCCTCCAACTACATATAGATGAGAGATAGATTAAAGTATTCTATTCAGGCAGTCATGCAGTCAGAAAGTACAGAGATCCAATAAACATGGGAGTAGTCCCAGCCACTCCGATTTATTTGAAGTAGCGCGCGGTCTGATCTGTTTGTTTAAATATTAAAAAAAATTAAATCCCTGTGTTACCTCAATTTGTTAAGAAAATCTTTAAACCAACATAACGCCGGGCCCCGAAAATGCATGAAATTTCTATTGTCGCGCTGAACACAGAACATTCGTTGGTTCTAGTGAATTTGCAAAAAAAATTCAGGCAAATCGGTCGATGGGATCTTGAGTTATGATCAGACATCCAAACAAACCAAGGTTGTTACTTAGAATATTTAGATAACTAATTGAAATGCCCGATGTTGCCCGTGGAATTTTGAAAACTCTTTGCAATAATAAAAACAAAAATCGCATCTTTAGCCTATGTCTGCCGTAGGGCGTAGGCTACCAATGGAACAAAGATTTGGCCAATTATAGCTCAAACATACGTATATATGAGCGAAAAGTGTTGTTATATATCCAGAGCACACAGGTCTCACGCTTTAGTAATTGTAAATTGGCGGTTCACTCCAAAATATAAAACCGCAAACCCAGCTCGGGTTTTCAAATGTACACCGGTTGTGCGCGAAATAATAACTTAATACAAATTAATCATCGCCTTTTCCTACTACATAATCGTTAATCGCAACTTAAATTAAAGGTATCTATTATTATTGTAAATTGAACTTATTGCACTGCATAGTAAAATTTAATCGAAATGATAAAATCAAATAAAGACTAGCAACTTAATTTCTTTCTTGTTTTTGTTTTTCAGATTTAAACATTTAATTTGTTTTCTTCTTTAGTGCATTTGATTTGTTTTTTTTTATTTAGTTAGGTTATACATAGACCAAAAAGATTTGGTGAACCAAGGAAGAAATTGAGACTTTGTCACAAACTCGTACTTTCTAATCTCAATATCTTTGAAACCCAATGACGTAAACCTTAGATATTATAAATTATTATTCCTGGTTAAATGAATAATTTTAGTTGGAAATATCTATGGTCTACGACATTGAGTGGCAATGATATATATATATATATATAACTCAGTTTCTTTGCAGTTTCATGTTGTGAGTCAGGACTTATAAGATATGGGACATGGGTATAATTAAATCTGTAATTATAGGAGAAACCTTTGGTGTCTTTAATACTTAACCTTATTCTAGCTACATATTGCACAAACTTAATAATCATATGTTTGTGTGTTCCTGATTTGTTTAAGGGGTTTTTATTTGTTAAAGAATTGTGTGTTCCTGATTGGTTAAAGGTTTGTGTGTTCCTGATTGGTTAAATGTTGGGGTGTTCCTGATTGGTTAAGGGTTTGTGTTTTCCTGATTGGTTAAAGGTTTGTGTGATCCTAATTGGTTAAAGGTTTGCGTGTTCCTGATTTGTTAAAGGTTTGTATGTTCCTGATTGGTTAAAGGTTTGTGTGTTCCTAATTGGTTAAAGGTTTGTGTGTTCCTGATTGGTTAAATGTTTGTGTGTTCCTAATTGGTTAAAGGTTTGTGTGTTCCTGATTTGTTAAAGGTATGTTCCTGATTGGTTAAGGTTAGTGTGTTCCTGATTGGTTAAGGTTAGTGTGTTCCTGATTGGTTAAAGGTTTGTATGTTCCTGATTGGTTAAGGTTAGTGTGTTCCTGATTGTTTAAAGTTTTGTATGTTCCCGATTGGTTAAGGTTAGTGTGTTCCTGATTGGTTAAGGTTAGTGTGTTCCTGATTGGTTAAGGTTTGTATGTTCCTGATTGGTTAAATGTTTTTGTGTTCCTAATTGTTTTAAGGTTAGTGTGTTCCTGATTGGTTAAAGGTTTGTATGTTCCTGATTGGTTAAAGGTTTGTATGTTCCTGATTGGTTAAAGGTTTGTGTGTTCCTGATTTGTTAAAGGTTTTTATGTTCTTGATTGGTTAAAGGTTTTTGTGTTCCTGATTGGTTAAAGGTTTGTGTGTTCTTAATTGGTTAAAGGTTTGTGTGTTCCTGATTTGTTAAAGGTTTGTATGTTCCTGATTTGTTAAAGGTTTGTATGTTCCTAATTGGTTAAAGGTTTGTGTGTTCCTGATTTGTTAAAGGTTTGTGTGTTCCTGATTGGTTAAAGGTTTGTGTGTTCCTGATTGGTTAAAGGTTAGTGTGTTCCTGATTGTTTAAAGGTTTGTGTGTTCCTGCAAAAGACTCCCCCACCCCGCCCACCATTATTGAATATAACATAAAACTGTTCTGATCATATTTTCATCGAGTAATGGGCTTTCATCATTATATATTTGCTGTAAAGAAATGTTTGATAAATTGATAAATAAATTAATCAATTCTTCATTATTTTGCATCATTAATGATTATCCCTCTATCCCCACAAACATGTTTTAATCAAATTAATGCACTTTGCGCCATGCACGATAATATACGTATTACTTTCATAAGGCTGATTAAAGGGATTGTTCCATTTTTTTAAATTTCATAATAACACAATTTTTGGAATTACTGACAAAATTGACATCTAACCCAATACTATTCCTTTTATCTTAAAAACTATTTAATTTCGAGGATTTTTTTTACTTTCCAAGTTCAGTTTAACTGTAAATAATCCGAATCTCAAATCTCTCAAACGATTTAAAGCGTACTGCAAATATTGTAAAATCCACCAAATTTACAAGAAATCCGGTTTTTGTGGGGGTCATTCTTTAATCTTTATATTTTTAGATCAACTTCTTAAAGTAAATCCTGCTGAGTAAACTGCATGAACAGTTTCAATCATAGAATCTCTATATAATGATGTTGCATTATAAAGGAAATGAGTTTTTACCGCAAACTCTGATTTTATAATCTCTATATCTTTACAACCAGAAGGTGTAAACCTTTTATATTTCCAACTTAGTATATTTGATTTAACCGAATTCATAGTTTGAAATATCTAAGGCATACGACATTGTGTTGCAAAGATATTGGGATTAGAAAATCAGAGATTGTGGCAAAAACTTAATTCCTTTATCTGACTGTTACGCTCTGTACAGTTGTATTTGACGCAATTGGTTATTTTGGTTGCTTGAGCGTTCAACAATCAACATTAAAGCCACAGTTACAAACACAATAGTGAATATTTTGTGCTAAAAGTGAACAATTATTAATATTAAATTGTATTTAAAAAGTTATTTTTTCATTTGCTAGATAAAAGGATCTTCTGTTGGAATAAACCTGAATTTGGGAATAAGTTACGCATTTTTTTTATATGAAAAATAGCCAATAATCGTTAATGAAATTTTTCAGATATAGTCAAATATGTTGTAGTGCAGTAAAAGGGGAAGGGGTATGTAAGTTAATGTATTCATGGTCTTTTGTTTCAGCATAAGCAAAGAAATAATTTTGCATAAATTTATGCACATGATTTATTGGGATTTGGGTTAAAAGTATGAATAATAAAATAGAATGTAAAGCTTTCAACCAAGCAAAAAATGCCTTTATTTTTTAGAAAAGACGGAATTTGTTACAATCTACACAAAGTGCGTAGATTTTCCTTTCCAGCATCTATAGAGAGTTTTTTGGTTTCAATAGCTGGCTAACACAACATTACCACAGTCTTAATTCTTAGAATTTATTAGTATTTACTAATTCTTGAAACACAATATATATTTTTGTATTCACTAAAAACCCGCTGCCGTTTAAATTGTTTTATTTTTACAAAAACTATTAAATCAAAGGCTTTTCTCAAGTCTAAACGCAAATTCTCAATTAAATTAGATATAGCTCGATTGAATTAGATATAGCTCGATTGAATTAGATATAGCTCGATTGAATTAGATATAGCTCGATTGAATTAGATATAGCTCAATTAAATTAGATATAGCTCGATTAAATTAGATATAGCTCGATTAAATTAGATATAGCTCAATTAAATTAGATAGATTAGATATAGCTCAATTGAAATAGAAACAAATGTTTCTAAGAAATAAGAATAAATAAATAAACCTGTTTTGTCTTTGACATATAAATGGAGTTTTAACCAATCGGAATTCCGTCGTGCAGAATTATGCGGAATTATGCGGAATTGTACGGAATAGCGCTGCTCGGAATTATGCAAGTAAAATCCCCTTGCGTTGGAATCCCTAGTTTTAGTTATGTCTGAGAAAAATATTTTTTTGTGATAATTATCTTATATCGATAAAATAATATTTTTTTAGATTCTCTAACTTTTTTTACATTTGCTCCAAAGAATGTATTCGTTTTCCTTCTCCTTACTTTCAGATATGATATTTGATCCTATAGGTTGCATTCGTGCAATATTTCAGGACAAATTAGATTCACAATTTGATACCCACTATACACACTTAACTAAGCTAGTAAAGGGGGTAAAAAAGGCCTATGATAGGCGAAGTACTGAAGTCGAGCCGACAAAGGACATGGGTGGGGCCTTGTCGCACGTCACCAAGGCTGCAGTACAAGGGGTCGGTCTGGTTTGAGTTTAAATTCATGCTAGTCCACCGTGACAATACGGAGAAATAAATTTAAATATTTATCTTTTTAAAAATTTGAAAAGTATCACTGAAAAATCGGTAAATCTTTATAAAAAAACTTTAATACACTATTTAAAATTTTTGTAGAAAATGAACCATGATGACTGAATGAAAAATGTTACATTTATACTTTATATATTCACCAATTTATATATTTTTTTATTTTGGAAATTTGAAAAGTATCACTGAAAAATCGGTGAATCTGTATATAAAAAAAAACTTGAATATATTATTTTACATTATTGAAGAAAAGGAACCAAGACGACTGAATGAAAAATGTGTATATTATAAGAGAGTATATAAATGAACCAAAATCTTACATTATTGTATATTGGTAATGCATAAAAAAGTCACTTTACATCCACACCAGTTTTTCACGTCGAGTTGAGTGTTGTGCTGGAAATAGAATTATAAAGAAGGAGTTGGGGGAGGGGAAAGGGGGGGGGGGTCAATGGCTACCTTTGCAATTTGGACATACCACTTTATAACATAATTGAAATTACGTCTGAAGTCCTTTAAATAAATATTTAGACTTGATTTTTGATATTAAAATAGCTTTGTTTGAGGTCCTAAAAATCGAAAGAACTAAAAACTTGTGTCAAACTTGAATTATTTAATCATTAATATCATTACAAGGCCTCTTGAGTCCTGGCGTAGACAGACCTCTGATATTTAAAGAGCCAAATTTTGACATCAAAAATTAACAGCATCATGTTGATTAGAAAAATTAATGTTTGATCAGTTTTTTTATGAAATGATGGCGTAGGGTTGTTAAGAAATAATACAGATTGCTTCCAACTCGAATTTTTTATGAAATGATGGCGTAGGGTTTTAAGAAATAATACAGATTGCTTCCTACTCGAATTTTTTATGAAATGATGGCGTAGGGTTTTAAGAAATAATACAGATTGCTTCCAACTCGAATTTTTTTCATTCCAATTATAAAACTAACGTAGATAATGTTTCAGAAATTCAAATTCAATTCAAATTCTTGGAAAACATCAAAAAAAGAATTAATTTTAAGAGAAGAAAGAAGATAAAATGAATTCATTAATAGTATTCAAATACACTAGAATACACTCATGAAATATATGTTAAGAAACTCTGAACATGTAAACAACAAAGGAAAAGAACAAACAAACAGTTAACAAATAAACACATTAAAACCTTCAAAAACATTACACATGTCTAACCTAAGAAATACAAAAACAAAAAATAAAAAGACTGGAAAACATTCGGCAGAAAATTTTACCAAAACCTTTAAACTATCATAAATTTTTATAACACTGTTATTTTGGTTTTTATAAAGATTTTGGACAAACATTTTCTATTTTTTCGAGAAAATTCAAGTCTTTCTAGATTTGACAAAATATAATCTGAAAAGGCAAAATCTTCGAGATATAGAGAAAATTTAAGTCCAAAAACATTATAGCACGTCTTGTAAAAATGATAGTGATATAGGTAATTTTTTGAAACGTTTGTACTACTTACTTGTCTTATTTCAATGGCTATTTCTATAGATCAAATAAGCTTTGAAACAAAGCAGAAGTCAAAATATAAAGTTGATTAATTTTTTTGAGAAAATCCGAGAACCAATCAAAACTTTTAGCACACATGCTAAAATGTACAGCTAATTTAACTTAATAGCACGATGATTACTTTATAGCACGTTTATTATGAAATTCACGATGAAGTGAGTAATAATGATATAGTACACAATAGTTTCGTAAAAGACATCCTCCATCGAGTATTTATACATATTATTTATGTTTTTCCAAGGTTTTAAAGGGACTGTATACTTAATTTAAAGTGAATATCTTTACAAAACAGTCAATGCCGGATTCACAATGTCTGATCAAGTGTTAATTGGATATCAATGTAATTATAATTCAAAAATTGGTCATTTTCAATTGTGGTTTAACTACATAAGGGAGTGGCGCATTTCTACTGCAGGTAAACCTAGAGGAATTTTCAGAATTAAACACTTTTAAACTTGCAGTACCGTGTTCAGATACAGGTTCCAAGGGTACTGTTATGAATCGGGCATTGCCACCTTTTGCATGGAGGGTCACTAAAAATTACGATTATAGTTCTTTTAAATAAATAAAAAACCTTAAAATCGTTTTCATTTTCTAATTCAGAAATCAAAAAACTCTTTGCACTTGGACATTTTTGGAAATATTTGATCATATTTTAAAAAAAAATATTGAAATAAGAGAAAAATCATAATAATTCTATTTACTATAGAAATTATCTAATGTTTATTCCATCATTAACTTTTAAAGTTTATTTGAAAATTCTGGTTTACAAAAAAGTTTCAAATAAAAAGTATGAAAAGTAAATTCAATGAATATTCTAATCTACTTTGGTTTAATCCTATCTAACTTGAACCTAATATTTCATATTTATTAAAAAAAAAAGAAGAGCGAAATTTGTCTTTTAATTTTGACGGTAAATATATAATTTTTGATAAAAATCTTTAATTTAAAACTCTTCTGAGAAAAAAATATTTTTTTGTATCGTAAATTTTCCTTTCCAATTTGTGAGGGGGGGGGGCGATTGTCCACCCTGTGGAAACTAGAGGAGGGCGCCTAGCGCTCCTCCCCCTTCTTATCGTTTCTCTAATTACTTACCTTTATCAGATATTCTTGCCAGCTACTTACGACAGATAGAAATCAAAGTTTATAAAAAATATCAAGTTTAAAAAATCTGATTATCGACTACNAATCAACGCTTAGACAACCTACAGGGTGACCCACAAACAATGAGACAATTGTAGAGAGTTTGTTCAGACTTATATCTGCAGCTGCAGCTGTAAACTCCACGCACCTCTAACCCTTTAGTAAAAGTAAATTCCACTTAAAGTCTGACCGCGTCAACCTTGTTGCACCGGCTAGTCCTATTGAGTGCCTGCTTTATTTAACCAATGTCCGGGCGATACAGTAAAACTGGGACCGTAAAGGTTGACCCGGCTTGGATATTCAAATGTACTACTGCTGCCCGTGACTCCGTATTTCTGTATTTAATTGCATAATTTGAGGTCGTCTTCCCTGTCTCGTTCTTTGTGGGTCAACTCTGTAGACCAAACATACACCAGGGTAAAAACTGCCAAGTAAACTTAATTCAACTTCTTATAACAAACCAAGTCAGCAATTTTTAATATCAACTTTCTTAGAAAGTTCAGTAAAAGTAAAAGTAAAATTTAACAGGTCGGCCAAGGACTGAAAGACTTTCTTCTGTACAGCTTATTCTTTTTTCTTGTATTTTTTATAAGTTTTATACACAAACAGACAAGACAAAAATATATAAAAATACAAAATTCCAGTAGCTGAATAGATACCCCCTCCCCCCTTTTTCCCACACCTCCCCCCTCTCTCTTTCTCTCCAAACCTTCCCTTTCCCTCCCCTTCAGTTGTTTAAAAAGTTAGTTTCCCACTACCTAAACTAAAACTAAAAGTCTGGTATATGACAAGGTTTAAATTTTAAACTGAATTATCAAGTTTAAAAGTTTATGTTTTCTTGAAAACAAAAACCTTAGTCCTGAAAGACACACAAAATCAAGAAGAGAAAAAAGCTTGATAAATCTAGAGAGAAAAATATTTTTTTGCAGCTATAATTTATCGTTAAAACTATTGATCCCGAGGAAACCATACTTGGGGGGAAAGCGCCAGGAATTTCTTGTCCGACATATTTTCATATAGCTAGGCTTTTATGAAGCTTCGCGCCCCCTTTCCTTTTAATAATTTGAGCTGTTCTGAAAGTTGGCCATATTAAATCATTTAAAAATTTTGGCGGATTTTCTTTCTGAATTGGCGCATTTAAAAAAAGTTCTATCTATTTTCAAGGAACTTTTTTCCAATTTTGATTTTACAAACCTTCCCTGGGGTAATGTGATTTACCGTACAAAATTTGAACCCGATCGGTTCTGCCGTTTTGACGTTTATTGAACACAAACGGACAGACAAACACACAGAGACCCAGAAAACCAACGTGTATAGATGCGTGGAAGCAATATTGAATACTCCTGGTTCATGTTTATGTTTAATACTAAATATGAAACGAATAATAATATATCTTGATATAACAATATGAGTTTACCATATACTATACCATAGATATTCTTATTGTTGCTGTCAACAAATAAATGATATTTCTCTGATATTTACCTATTCTAGCCACACTTTACGCCAAGAAAACCATATTTAGTTTTTATCCAAATCTACAAAATTCTATATTCTTTAGTGATGTTTAAAGAAACTGCAGTTACTGAGGAGCCATTTCAACATAAACCTCTTTCTACCTTTTTCCATTATAAAAATATGGATATATCATTCATCCTTGACCAGACAAAGATTTAAAGAGCACCGGTGTTAATCGGGCATGCCAACTATCCTAAACATCTCAGTCAGTCTGATTTCAAAAGTAATATTTTTGCACTGCTACAGTGAGACCCATACAATTACGGTGAAAAGGAAGACGACTTCAAGACTAAAATTATGATTTTTGATAATCAGGAAACCCGGGCTCACAGCAATTGTGCATTGTACACAGCCCTATTTTACACAATAAGTTGATTTACATGCTACTGATGGTAACACATATCTTATATAACAACATCAAGTAGAAAAAATAAAAAAAATCGTCTACCTAAACCACTGATTTATGGGTCCCACTGTACACCTTCTGGCTTCTCCCCGTGTTACCCTCATATGTTAGGTTTCTCCCCGTGTTACCCTGATATGTTTGGTTTCTCTCCATGTTACCCTGAAATTTTTGTTTTCTCCCAGTGTTACCCTGATATGTTTGGTTTCTCCCCGTGTTTCCCTGATATGTTTGGTTTCTCCCCGTGTTTCTCTGATATGTTTGGGTTCTCCCCGTGTTACCCTGGTATGTTTGGTTTCTCCCCGTGTTACCCTGGTATGTTTGGTTTCTCCCCGTGTTACCCTGATATGTTTGGTTTATCCCCGTGTTTCCCTGATATGTTTGGTTTCTCCCCGTGTTACCCTGATATGTTTGGTTTCTCCACGTGTGAGCCTGATATGTTTGGTTTCTCCCCGTGTTAGCCTGATATGTTTGACACTATAGTTTGAATGTTAGTGACACTATTATTATTAACTGTGTGATGAGCTTTCATAAACATTGGTTTACCATAGGATCATAGTATCCATAGAGGTATAAATATATACAGATTAATAATCTGCACAGTATCCATAGAGATATAAATATACAGATTCATACTCTACTTAGTATCCATAGAGGTATAAATATAAAGATTCATACTCTGCATACCATCTATAGAGGTTTGAATATACAGATTCATATTCTGCATAGTATCCATTGAGGTATGAATATACAGATTCATACCTTACATAGTATCCAGAGAGGCATAAATATACTGATTCATACTCTGCATAGTAACTATAGAAGTATAAATATACAAATTTATATCCTGCAAAGGAACCACAGAGGTATAAATTTTACAGATTCATACTCTGTATAGTATTCATAGAGGTATAAGTTTAAAGATTTATTCTCTTCATTGTATTCATAGAGGTATAAATATACAGATGCATACTCTGCATAGCATCCATAGATAAATATAAAGATTCATAATCTGCGTAGTAACCATAAAGGTGTATATAATATATAGATTTATACTTTGCATAGTTATCCTAGAGGCATACATCATACAGATTCACACTCTAAATAGCATCCATAGAGCCATAAGTATAAAGATTCATGCTCTCCATAGTATCAATAGGGGTTTTAAGGGACAGACCGGCTATGTAAGGTAGATAAACTAGCTGAGTATGCAGTTGTGGACAAATTCTTTTGGATTCATTTGAGACATGTAAAACTTAACAACAGAATTTTTACTATATTTTTCGTCGTCGTTATTTAATAATTAAAAAAAAGAAGATTTTGTAAACGTACCCACCCAAATCGACTTTGCGCTCAAACTCAGTAATCATACATCGTGGAAACGTTTGATATGTCTCAAAATAATCCTAAAGATTTGTTCCACAACACTATACTCAGTAAACTATAGCCGGTCTGTCCAATTAAATATACAGATTCATATTCTCATAGTATCCATTGAGGTATAAATATACAGACTATTACTTTGCATTGTATCCATAGAGGTATAACTATGCAGATTTATACTCAGCATAGTAACCAGAGAGGTATTAATATGCAGATTCATACCTTACATAGTATCCATATATAGAGGTATAAATTTACAGATCCATACTCGGCATAGTACCCATAGAGGTATAAATATACAGATTCATACTCTGCATAGTAACCAAAGAGGTATAAATATACAGATCCATACTCGGCAAAGAGCCTTAAAAAATTTTAATTACTTCGTTTAATTCAAAGAAGTTTTTTTTTAAAAAAGATCAAAGTTTATATCTTGAACTATCTGCGTAGACAATTAAATCTGTTTATTTATAAATCTTTAATTCTATACTACAGCTTTTACTACTGTTACTATAGCATATTTAGGTGTACAAAATAGGAAATATGTTTTTCTTTTTTTATGACAAAATATTTATCATTCCATGTACAATGAAAGGGAGGGGAAGTTAAATGAAAGAGTGGGGTAGTGGGTTGGGGGGGGGGGGGTCTTAATAAAAACCTTTTTATGTCCTTGACTTAGCAAAACTTTCTTTTACAAGTCATTTTGGCTTTTACAATGTAATTACAACAGTAATGTAAATTTAACAATTCAATTATAAAATCAAATTAACTTTTTTCCATATTTTTCGGCATTACTATTCGTTGGGACGATGAACGATTAGGAATTAAATATAGAACTTATAAACGCTACCTCATAAAACGCTACCTCATAAAACGCTACCTGATAAAACTCAATAAAGGGAAAAGCGCTACTTTATTTTCTAATTTATTAACACCGCAAAAAAAAACATCAAAAGGCCAATTTGACGAAAATTTCGTAAACATTGTAAATCAAAGTAAAAGAAAGAAATTTGGTCTTTACAACAAACTCTGATTTTCTAATCTCTTTATCTTTGCATCCTAATGTCGGATCAAATAATCTTAGTTTGAAATATCAAAGATTTGTTGTAAAGACATTAGGGTTAGAAAATTTGAGTTTGGTTTGTTGCAAGGACTCAATTCCTTTTCTCTTTTCTCTTTCTTAAAGTTTGTCCAATATATAGAATAAGGTTAAGTATTAATTACAACAAACTTTTCTTCTATAATTACAGATTTAATTATACCTATCTTTAGACTTTTAACCCATCACAAACTGAACAGTTATTAAAACTAGTCCTCAACTAGGGAGAACTCAGTATTTTCCGGTCTGATCAAAGGTATTGTAGAACGTATTTTTAAGAGTGGCGTGTCATTGTCCATTTTACACCAGAAACCTTTAAATATCAAACTTGGTAACGATGAAGATGTCCCAAAGTGATTCAGGATGTCCAAAGCGTGTTCTTTATCAAACTAATGGTCGTCTGTATGACGTAATGACGTACTTTAGGGAACATTGTTTTGCCGCTATATGTCTCCCGTTCCAATTATCTATCCATCAGATAAGAAACTTACCTGAGACATCTAGGACCCAAACTATCCTCCCTCAAAGGACGGACAAGTTTTTATATATATCTTAGAGAAAGAACGGCCTCAGATGTCGAAATTTTTGTACGTAATATTGTTAATCTTGAGGGTTTGATCTCGACATCAAATGTCGGCGCTTATAAGTTTAAATATTATGATACATGCTAAATTCCTCATTAAAATTTATCCCTGCAGGGTATGACCATGTCAGGATATCAAAGAGGAATTAAATTAATCCTTGGGTCTGCATTGTAGTAAAAATATATATATAACTCCGTCATACCAATATTGTGATTGCTTAACTATGTTATAAATAACAGCGTATAACTTGTAGTTACGCTGTTTAGAACCCAATTCTACTTTTGATTTGGCTTGATCTATAGATCACTATTGTCTTTTTGACGTAGCAAACCAGATTGAGTCCTGTGGTAGTGGCGTTGATAGTTCACGGGTTTGTAGCAGTGTGGATTGTGTCCTGTTTGAGACATTGATCAATAGATTGCTATTGTCCAGTTGACAAAGCAAACAAGATCGCGTCCTGTGGTAGTGGCGTTGAAAGTTCACGGGTTTGTAGCAGTGTGGATTGTGTCCTGTTTGAGACATTGATCAATAGAGTGCTATTGTCCAGTTGACAAAGCAAACAAGATCGCGTCCTGTGGTAGTGGCGTTGATAGTTCACAGGATTGTAGCCATGTGTTGACATTTATAGTCAAGAGAATCTGAGTTGTACTTGGATAGATACTTTTTCGGGAAATTGTTATGGAGTAGGCGTTTTCTACATAAAATTGAGATCAATGATTGATTTTAAGATTTACGACACACAAGTTCTGACTTCTGGTCTTAAAAGCATAGCTGTTGGCCCGGTCTGAAAAGTTGGATGCATAATTTTGATATGTGTTTGGATCCCTGTGTAATAAATCCATGTTGATTGTTAAAAATTCCATTAAATGTAAATATTTTATTGTTTTCTTTTTTATATTTCTGAGTATAATTGAATATTGAGGTTAATACAGGCTTTATGTAGATATATATTTCTGTATAGCTGTAAGCCTTTATTCCTATTATACTATATGTGGAAATATATAATCTTGATAGAACTTAAGTTCCTGTATTGTGTAACCCCCCCCCCCCTTCTTTCATATTTCTTAGATATATGCTCTTTTACCTCCCATACCCCCCCCCCCTCCCCATATACAGACTACAGTTGTGGAAATATAAATGGGGCGTTGGTGATCAGGGTCTAAGGCTCCTAAACTCGGATCCATAGTTGCAAATAAACAGATAAACAGATCTATTTCAAACCTACAAAAAAATACAGTTTTAGTAAAATAAATATTGTTATATAAAATACATTTTGAATGTTTAATTGAATAAATTACTAATTGAGTGTGTCTGGGTAATTAATGAGTGATCAGAGATGAGAGGATTTAATGGATCAGCCTAAAACATTTTGATCTTACTTCACTGGTTAAATCGTCTTACTGTTCGATGTTTTCCTTCGTCGGAGACTGAGGCAGAATGCCGGAGTATTCTTTGGTTTAGACTTCTCCGAGATGAGGAGGGGTGGTAAAGACGGCATTGAGTGGGATAAAATTGGAAGGTATATTTATGTGCAACAACAGTGTTCCCAATAAACATGATATTATAAAAATAACCAAGTAGAAAATTTAACTCGCAGTGTTTGGGTTGGTTCACGATTTTTAAAGTATTTATTCACTTTGGTTTTCCATGATCTCTTTACTGGCTGCATATTATTTAGAAATGAATATTCAATATCATGTTTAGTAGTCTTTACATTGTCATTAATAAATGTTGAATTTGAAAATATTTAGATGTCTCTGATGACTGCATCATATTATAGTTCTTAAAGATAGGAGACATGCCGTTATAACTCTGATTGACATTACAGCTAGGGTATAAAGTAACCCTTGGACAACTATTTTTCAAATTACAAACACGTTTAAAAACAAGTTAATTTGAGCTAACAAAAAGTATGAATTTTTTTTATTTTAAAGAAAACTGGGTCAGCTCAAGCATTCTTTAAAATCATAAATCACTAATGGAGGTCGATTTAAAATTTTTTTCGAAACATGTGGATATGGGTATATAAAGTTGTGCCTTGAACCACTGAATATTGCCCATTTGCATTATAAGGATTTAAAGATAGATAGATAGAAAGTAGGACGGGTAAAATGTAATATTTATTAAAGTTGGGTACTATTGTTGTTTAGGTCAGAAAGGCAGCGATCACACGTCTCAACTAAATTAAATATTCCACCCTGCATGTACTCTGATTTATTGGTCCTTAGGGTTTATTTACGGCTCTGTCTATGGTAGCTCGAGTAGAATACGATTTAGAGATTGTGCGAGGGGCTGGGGGGGGGGGGGGGCACTAAATCCTAACTCCCCTTTCCCCAATTTTTGTTTCCTGTTCTAGAAAGTTCGGAAGACTAGAATATAGTTTATATTTGATGCAAACTTAGAAACCAAGAAGAAAGGGGATACAGGGGATGGATGTGGTGGAAGCAAATATCCAAAATGCCAACACTCAAAATATGAACAAGTATGAACATTTTATCACAGATATAACAACTAGGGACATGTCTGTTCACCCTTTTGAAATCGGCTCAAGAGTGTTAGTTTCAAAGCAATGTGCGAAAATCTATCAAGCCTTGCAGTCCTTGCAGTGCTGTCATCATACCACATTTTTAGAAAACGAAAAACACTAGACTGGGACCAAAAGACTCCATTTCTGAAAACCACCTCTGAATATCTAAACTATACTCATGTTAAAGTCTTGTATTGCACCTGTTTTTTTTTTAGCAAACCCTGTCAATCATAAAATGCGATATTCAGAGAAAAGAGTACTAGTATTAAATTGTAAACTTTTATATTGTTTAATGTATTTTTGCTTTACACAAGTATAAATGAAGAATATATTTGATGCAAACTTAGAAACCAAGAAGAAAGGGGATACAGGGGATGGATGTGGTGGAAGCAAATATCCAAAATGCCAACACTCAAAATATGATTATGGCCATAACATGAAAGTAGTTTATAGACAGGATATTAAAAATTAAACTTTGCATCCATTCCTCACTTTCTACTTATTTTTACATTTATCATAATCAGTGCCGGTGTTGGGAGTGGAGAGCCTATCCTTGAGAGCCTGTTTACGCCATTCCTACACAATTCTAGACATCAAAGCTAATTTTTGACACTTGCCGAGTACTTTGATTACAGGAAGACGACATTTGTGAGGAATTGAAACATCTTTTACGTTTTCCCTCTTCAAAAATACCTTTTAGAACTAAATGTGAATTTATTTATGTTTAACTGAGGTAATAATTTTAAATGTTTTAAAATTGCTATTGATGTATAGAATTGTGTAAAAATGGTGTAAACACAATTGGAATGCTTTCCACGCAGGACCCCGGAACATTGTAGCAAAATAAAGTGGAATACAAGAACTAAATTATCATTAAATGATGTATTAAGGTAAGGTACCTTTATACCTAATTTTATAAATGTAGTTTATTTACAGTGAAACCCTTCATAACGAATACATCGAAAGAATTCATCAAATGTCGTATTCTTCACTTTCTGATAATGGAATGTTGCAGATATTTAGTTTTAACTAAATGATTATATGGAACTCTTTAAAACTGTTCCCGCATATTCATGGCTATTTATTTATTTTTGTAAATACTAAAATTTACGTAATATAGTATAAAACTCATTGAAAAATTATCAAGACGACATTTGATAAATTCTTCCAATGTATTCGTTATAAAGGGTTTCACTGTATCTAAATTAGATTTGAAATTTTTTTGTTAATTTCTTGAGAACTTAAAAATCAGGAAAATAAAGGGACTGTATGTGTAATTTCAATTTTACCCTCCTTGACAAGATGTTACAACAGTACACTTGAAAGCTTTATTTAATCAATAATGTGGAAGATATTGTCGTTTTTCAACGCTTGACAAATGTTTTTTTTGACAATTCCTTTATTCTTTACTGCAGTAGAAATCCACAAGAACCAACAGTTAAAAAAAATCTCTTTTCAAAATTATAAATATTGATATCTAATTCAGACCTGATCAGAAAAAGTTTTTAATGGTACTGTTGTTTAAAATACATAAGTTTTAACCTGCAACTGAAGACGACAACTACATCCAATTCTGAAAAGTATTTAGACGAAAGGGTTGGATCGGACTGATGACGTTGAAGAATGGTCAAATACTAATTTTCCATGAAAAGTAATAGAACTCATATTTAGACCCTTCAATATCTGAACAGACACCATCTCCCAGATAAATATGAACCACATTTATTATTTTTTTAAAACATGTGGAAAACATATTTTTAAATTTTTGACAATACACACTTATGTTTTTTGTTTTATGAACAGTAATTTTAAATAACTCGCCATGCAAAAATTGCAATGCACTGTTCACAACGGTACCTTTTTCAATTGTGGTTTTTTCTACAAAAGGGACTTGTGCAATTATACTCTGCAAAAAAACATCTATGAATTATCAAAACTAAACACTTTAAACCCTAGAAAACTACAATAGCTTTCACATTGATAAAGGTTTTAAGGATTCCGTTTTGAATGAGGCAATGCCATCTTTAAGTTTTTTTTCTATTTTTGTTATTCTCTGAAATGTTTTATATTTTGTATCTCTGATATTTGATATATCTGTTCTCGTATACTGATGCTTATCCTTCCTCAACCTTAATACTCATCATTTACTGTAATACCTATCCATGATGTACCCTATCATACACTTCATGTTTCTTCAACACAAACAATACGATCTTTCTTCTTCCACAGACAGAATTCACTCTTTCCAAATAAAGGGAGCATCTACAGTAGTCGGCATTTATATCAATACAATGAAGACGACTTTCTATCTAAGTTTTGATGTCAAACAAGCTTATTTCAAGTTAAACAGTCAGCAAAGAGAAGCTGTTCCTATTCACTCTTGGCTACTCCCCTGTTCCCATACTCCCCTGAAAACTCCGCTTTTTCTATACTCCCCTGACTTCACCCCTGTTCCTATACTCCCCTGACTACTCCCCTGTTCCTATACTCTCCTCACAACTCCCCTGTTCCTTTACTCCCTGACTACACCCCTGTTCCTACACTCCTCTGACTACACCCATATTCCTATAATTCTCTGGCTTCGCCTGTGGTCAATTGTTCCCATAGCCAATTTCCACCCTATTTCTTTACTCCCCTGACTACATTCCTGTTCCTTTACTCCCCTGTTCCTATACTCCCCTATTTCTATAATCCCCTGACTACACCCCCCTGTTCCTATACTCCCCTGACTACACACCCCTGTTCCTATACTCCCCTATTTCTATAATTCCCTGACTACACCCCCCTGTTACATTAACCCCCTATTTTTACAATTCCCTGACTACACCCCTGTTCCTATAATCCCTTATTTGTATACTCCCCTGACTACACCCCTGGTGAATTGTTCCCCTAGCCTCTATCCATCAGGGGGGACTTGTCCAAGGAGATTGAGAGTTTGACCAGAAATGGATCAGGGAGGGGGGATTATAGTGAAAGGGAGGGGAGTCTTAAAAATTGGAGGAGGGGGGGCATGGGGGAGGGGATAATCGGCAATGGAAAAGGGAGAGGGTGTATGGATGCTGAGGAAGAGGGGGGGGGGACGTGACAAGAGTATAATATAAAATCTAAACATTTATTGGAAAATATCTAAAAAGTGGAGGGAATATATTTACGCAGGTCAAGATATATATTGGAATATAAAAACACAATCAATTAGATATCTAATCAATCAAATAGATAACTAATCAATCAATTAGATAACTAATCAATCAATTAATCATTTAGTCAGTTAATTAGTCAGTTTGATTAATAGAATTATATTAGGAAGTAAAGAGTATATCTATAAAAGATTACAGTATGTAAATTTTTTAATAATTTTTTGTAACAACCCCCTTCATAACATTAGCTCCTGTAAAAATGCAATGATAAAATATTTACATCATGGTGGACAAGGAAATTGGCCTGATAACTGCAATGAAAACAAAAAAATGAGGCATAGAAAGACGACATTTAAGCAATATTTTGTGTTTATGATTTTCTTAATCAGTCCATTTAAGTCCATTTAAGTGAAATGGATTTGTTTACATATCAAAATTGCCGTTTTTCATGTCCGTTGAACCATTTAAAATACAAACTTGACTCTAACAATCCTATTCTTCCATTGTTTTATGGGTCTTATGGCTAAGAATATTTCACTAGATTCTATAGACTGTAGCAATATATATAAAATAGTTTTTTAGAAATTTCAGAAATTATGCTTCATGCTGATTTTTCACGTTCAGGATTTTATGTGAGTGATTCTTTAGGATTGAAGCTAAAACTAATTCACGTTGACTAATGGGCCGAATACGAATCAGAAAATTATTTTAAGAATAAGTATAACATATCTCTGAAAATAAACTACACTCCATTATATGTAGGGTTGTTAATCGTTTTGTTTTCGAAAAAAAACGATAAGCAACAGTTTTTTATACGATCATTTTTTTAAAACTATTGGTTTTGAAAAACGATCATTTGTGAAAAAAATGTCATTAAAATAATTATAAGCTTTTCTCATTTTTTATTTTGCAACATGAACACATTTCCAGTATTAAAGTATTTTTCGAACATTTGAAAATTATATGTAAATAAATATCTTTTCGATCAAAAAAATATTTATTGTTTTATTTGTGAATTATCTGCCTCCTATGGTATTCATGTAAGAGAATATAAAAGATTATTATAGGAGTGCTGGGGTACTTGAAAACCAGGATATGCTGGGGGGGGGGTCAATTTGACCCCCCCTCTAAATCCCAAGTTTGATGTCCAAATATGACAAATTATACATCATTAGAAAGCTCTTGTGCTCTACCTTTAGAATCTGCAAAAGAAATTTGCAAATTTGCCAAGATTGATTTTTTTATCGCAAAATCCAGTTTTTAAAAGCCCTTGACCATGCCATTTCAAATATGCAAACATTTTTGCAAAATTTTAAATAACATGATTTTTAATCAAGAAAAACTAAAAATGTGCAAATTTGCTTTGACAGGGTGTTTGCAAAAAATATTTTTTTTTCGCAGAACTTGTGCAATTCGTTTCCTTATGTCATAGGCTTTCCAAAAAGCTAAATTTTATCAAAATCTGACAAGTGAAAGTGGGTCAAAACAAAGATTTAGTTTGTTACAGGCAAAAGCTGTCATTCAGGCAGTGTGCCTAAGGACTCAGGCAGTAAGTATTAAAGCCCGGTTTTAGGCCTAAAGGGAGGGCTTTGGGTATGTAAGAAAAGTAAGAAAATTTCAACAGCCTCAGACCAATACTTTTTGAGTTATGTAAAAAAAACTACAGGGGGGGGGGGCAAAAACCCACCCCCCAGCAGGAATAGGGTTCAAAATGAATCGATTCAGTGTGACTAGTAGAATGAAACATACATCGTTTCTCACATTGTTATAGTAATTCTGATTCATGTAAAAATATAAAAGAACTTAAATATGTAACTTTATATTTTTCGTAGAGATTATTATTATAATTATAAAGATTTATTCTAACACAAAGATATAAATACACATATAAATGGTGTAGTTTAAATTTGTTTAAATAAATTTTTGAAAATACGGGTTTCCAAAAGAAAAGAGAAAAATATGCAAAATTATGCACAAATAGACAACATTGATCATTACTCATTACATAACATATTTATCATTTCAGTTATTACGTAATCATCGAATCCTTCAACATATAAATTATTCGTTCTTGTATCTAAAAGTTCTTGTAAAACCGGAACTTTCCGTGCATGTTCCAATGGGACATGAAAATATTTCATTTGTTTCTTAACTAACATTTTACTAAGATCAGAAACATTTACAGAACAATCATTTGAAATAGAAAATAAATTTCTGCCGAAACTGTGTTAAGGTCATTTTTGCATAAATTAGAAAGAAATCTAATTGTGTACAACTACAGGGTTAAAATTACGTGTTTTATTTGCAAGGTCTAACTTTATGTAGTTTAGTACTGCACGGTTAAACAACTGTAATTTAGTTAGAAGTTTTGAGATCTGAGATGGAATTTAAAGAATTTGAGCCGCGGTTTAAATCCGCCAATACCCGGTTTAAATTAAGCGCCAGCTTAAATCTTGAAAAATTTGATACAATTTTAAGTGGAACCAACCATATTTAAACCGCGGCTTAAATTTAAACCACCGCTCCATCAAGGCCTACACCTACTCCAGCTCTCCGCCTGCTCCGGAGATCTTTAAAGATTATCCATGTAGGAGTAGTTGAAATGCTCTGGAATCCGGAGAAAGATCTGATAAGTATTGACATCAAGGATCTTTTCTTAGGAAAAGCTTAAAGAGGTGTACTCCCATAGGTTGTCTCCGGAAATGTTGAAGAAGCCCTCCGTAAAATCTTTACTCATCAAAATCTTCTAGGGAAAGTTGCTGGTGTGTATAATCCTGTGGGTTTGGTTACTCCTGTAACCTCGGGTCTAAAGCTAGATCTCAATGATCTCTGCCTTGAGAACCTGGATTGGGGCTGTATGTATAAAATGCCTTTTTTTCTACTACGAAATGTGCACCCTTCAGTAGGTGGGTGGTGAGGATAGTAAAGGTCGGAGAGTATTATGAATGCCAGAAACAAGCTTAAAACAATTGATTTGATGAGAATCAATACCCATATTGTATACCATGCGCATAGAATAAACACAGAGTGGGGATGGGGTCTCTTTAAAAACTGAAGGTTGTTGGGGTAGTGAGGGTAGTTCCTATACAGATTCAGCTTCAAGGGCGGGGGTCTCTCTAAAAACAGACGGTAGTTGGGGTAGGAAGGGTAGTTGCCATCAGATTCAGCTTCTAAGATTCAGAAAAAGCTTCAAAGGGTACAGTTTCGAATCGGACATGCCACTCCATGAATGAAGGTTAACTTGAAATTATGTTTACTGACCCATTGGACATCAGGGTTTTTCTAATTCAAAATGCCGTCATTATTTTAAAACATGTAAAACTTCTCTTTAAATCTTTTATTCATATTTATCACATAATTGTACGTAACTGTATATACAACCTTGGGATTATAGATATGTTATTATTCATAATTGGATTAATATTTCTTATTAAATTGTATATATGCGGTGCTGCAATTTGATATGATAAGGTTTTATTAGAAACAGTAAAATTAGCATCTATTGTTATCCTTTAAGAATTCACAAACAACTGTTTATAAAATCCGCAAACAGTTCGACCAAAAAATAGGATGGTTTTCCAGGAGTCGGAACTTCCGTTAGGATTATCCTTAATCTTTAACGCCTGATATCAATATCCGAAGTGGGCAGTTTTTATTTGAGAATAAATGCTTGAACTCTCAATTAAAGGTATCCTTGGATTTGGTTGGATATCAGATCTACGGATTAATTCAAACCCTCTTCTATATTCCTTGATTGAGGGATAAAGCATTGCACATAAATTTCATTAGAAGGGGATCATTAATTTGGTGTACTGTCCCGATTCGCCTTACAGAGTCTGTAATTGTTCTGTACAGCTAGCTCTAGCTGGTTAAAAATCGACCCGGTACTTGAAATGTACCGGAGTTTACAGTGATTGATCCTCAAATTTAATAGTGTCCTTATCGGATGTCGAGATCAAGCGTTCAAGATTAACAATATCCACAAAAAATTTCCGATCTCAGGTTTAGACTTTTAACCCTATTTCGCCTGACATCTGGTTTACCGACTAGCTGACTGGGGGGGGGATCACATTTACCCCCTCTATTTTCTTTTAGTAATACAAATCTTTAACATTTGATACGTTTTTGGAAAGCCCTTGGGCTCTACTTCAATAGTCTGCATAAAAAAGGCAAATTTGCAAAAATCTTAATATTTATTGCGAAATCTAGTTATTAAGCAAAAAATTGCGCGAATTGTAACAAATTATACATTTTTGAAATTGGAACTACAAGAAACATTGAAGGCCTGCATTAATCTTTTAACGCTGTATTAACCTAGATAAAGGAGTTTTTTTTACCTAGCTTGATCCAGATCTTTCTACTGACAACTTTAAATATATTCCTTAATAACTAGCCTGGTTAGCTGTTATTAAGTATCCGAACTCGTCAGAAAGACGTTAATTCTTTCTATTGGATCTGGTTCTATGTGTAGGCATCAAGAGAACTCAGAACAATCAGGTTCCTCTACATCTCTATCCAGTTTCTTGTGGCTGAACAGAACCCTGTGTGGAATAACATGGTAGTACACCCAACTTGATAAAAAAATAGAAAATCACAGTGCATAGAAGAAAGGGTTCTACGCTTCTCTTCCCCCTCCCTCTTGCCAGCAGAGACGGGAGCTCTGTAAACCTGGACCTAGAATACTGATGGGTGTTCACCAAGCACTATGATACCAGTTTATACTCTGCTGGTTGCAAGGAAAAGATTGATGTAGACGAGGCTGTATTCTGAAGCACTGCGTCCGAGATGAACTTACAAGAACCAAAATTCTTTTATCGAAAATATCCACTCCTTATCTAACCTTTCTTATCCCATTTGTCATTATTAAGGCGGAATTCTAACAATAAATATCCTCAGAATTTTCAAACCCCACTTAGTGCAGTGAACTTTTTTTATACAACTTGTGTAAGAATATTGAACAATGTATTTGAACATTTAAAATTTAGTTCAAAATTCTTAGTTAAAAAAATAAATTGAAAAACAAATATATTTTTGAAAAGCCCTTCCCTAGCGAATGCAAAAGTCCAAAAACATTTGCAAAATAAACCTAAATGTGCATTAAAAAAAGCTGAAAATGTGAAAATTCCCATTAAAGACGTCTGTGCAAAAATCTGCGCAAATTTCTTTGCAATCTGTTTGCTTTTGCTACAGGCTTTCCAAACAGCTGTAAAATATTGAAATCCAATGTCTGGAAGTAGGTGTAAATATAAATTTAGATTTAGGTAAAATAAGGCATTTAGGAAATATGCATTGGACTCAGGCAGTAAGTATAATAGCACAGATTTTAGC
The DNA here is from genome assembly GCF_000591075.1 of Eurytemora carolleeae. Classification (NCBI taxonomy): domain Eukaryota; kingdom Metazoa; phylum Arthropoda; class Copepoda; order Calanoida; family Temoridae; genus Eurytemora; species Eurytemora carolleeae. Next base: position 157,126 of record NW_019396202.1, read on the forward strand.
CTTAAGTGAGGGGCATGTGTTAGATAGAAAAGCCAGAAAATTTGAGCTTCCTAGCTCTAGTTATCGCAAAAAAATTTAGTTGATAAATCAAGCAGTCATCCTTAAATTTATAAGTGCCTGCACTGGATATAGAGATCCAGCGTTCAAGAATAATAATATTCCAGAAAAAAAAGTAGCAACTCAGCTGGACTGTTATAGTTTTGTATGCAAGAACATTTACTGTACAATACATTCATATATATAAGTTAAAGCGCGGTAAATACTGTCTCCATGAATCATGATAGAGGATAAAAGGATGTAAAGGGGTAATTTACTGGAAACAGAATGAAGAATGAAAGAGGGATATTGTTATTATGATGTATAATGATGAATATGTATGTGTTTATTTACAATTAGCTGTACACTGTGTTTACACATTAGCCCATGTATCCTGTAAAGTGGTAAATATTATATATTCATATATAAAATATATCCCAGTATTTTAGCTTTGTACAAAAAGATTTGTTCAAATGCAAAAAAAAATGTTATTGGAATATAAATATTTTCTTTAAACTATAATGCCTATTAATTCCATGTACATTGTACACTAGAGCTGAGGCGAGATTTAAAAATATTAAGTCCAGATTTTTCTTTTTCGTAATTTTATCGAAAAATTAGTAATTTTTCATAATTTTCATCAACAAACATACATTTTTGGACCACCCATCACACAAGGGTCTCAATTACAAATTTTTTTCATAATATTTATTTTTTATATGAGTTTGAATAGCAATTACTCCCCCCCCCCTGCAGCGTTCATACTCTGCCTTTTGTTGAAGAAATGTTTGCTTTACTAAACAATACCTAGTTAGTTTCCCTTCAACACTAATATTATTCTTCATGTTAGTTTATATACTTTAGAAATATGCAATTTATAAACTGAATACATGTTCATTTATGATTTTTTAAAGCAAAGTTTTTATTTTTTTATTGAAGTGCACTTTAAAATCATTGTTTTACTTTGTTATTCAATGTATTCGCTTAATAACGTGTATGATGTATATTTTTTTCTTTTTTTTCTTTGTATTTCTTTGTAGAATGATATCTAAAAAACGTCAAAAAGGACTGTGTCAATCTTTTTTAAAAATTAGGAACTCTTAGATTTGTTTTATTTATATGTTTTTATATGTATCCAATCAACGTCAAAACAGCTGAACCTATCGGGCCAAATATATGCAAACTCAAGGAAGGTTTATGGCTGGTCGAAATGGAAAAATTGGGCCTAAAAAAATGTCGACTTTCATGATCAATGAAAAATCCGCAAAACATTTGTGTTTATTAGTGTACAAGAAACAAATGGTGACCTGAAAACCAACTGTTTAGATTAAATTTGTTACCGGAAAAGGTGCGACGCACCCAGCAATATCTTGTTTGAACCCAGGAAGATAGCAGAACCCTGCCCGAATCCAGGTAGTTAGCAGAACCCTGCCCGAACCAAGGTAGATTGAAGAACCCTGCCCGAACCCAGGTAGATAGAAGAACCCTGCCCGTGAAACCCAGAGCCCAAAACTTAAGACAGGGTATCGTTATGAAAACCAGTTTTAAAACCCGGGTTTCACGGATGGGGTTTTGTGAATATCAATATTTTTGTCATGAAATGTTATTTTTCAGTTTGTTTATATTCTCCATTTTTTTCGAATCTCATAAATCAAAATGTACACAAATGTTAAGACCCCAAAAAGGAAACTCGGGAGTTTCGTTCAACGATACTCTTTTAAATTTTGGGCTCAGGTAGTTAGCAGAAGCCTGCCCGAACCTCGCGGAATCCTTTTTAAGTCAAGCAAAAGACTGCTCAAAAAAAACTTTTATTGACAATTGACTTAAAAAAGAAATCAATTTCAAAAGTGAAAAAGTGGTGGAAGTATATTATGAATTATAAAAGAATTATAATTATCATTATTATATACTTTCTACACATTTTAGTATGAATGGAAACCCCTGGACCTCATGAGCCTCCGCTATGCAGACACGAGCCTCCCAAATTTGCTAGGCAAACTGAACCTCCGCTATGCAGAAATGAACATGCGCAATACATCAAAATGTGCCTGAGTAATACAGGATTTTTTTAAATTTGTGTTTTAAGTTAAAATAAAAGATTTTTTTCAAACTTTTCGACATCTAGCGGTATGAGAGTTTTCTCAAAGATGGAAAGTATTTATCAATTATCAAAAATAGTGCCTACAGATCACTAATGAAGTGGTATAAAAAACTTTAGACTTTTTTTACAAGAAAAGGAAAATATTTGAATTAGATTTTATATAATCTTTTATTCTTTGATTTAAACAATACCTTTTTTTGAAGTTCAAATTAAATCCAGAAAAGTTGTATCATTTATTTGAATCTTAAAATTTATTTTTCTGAGTAAGAAATGTTTATTGTCTCATTATAAATCTTAAAAATCTTAAACCACTCCGCAAAAAAAAATTGTTAAAATTTTTTATTACACAAAAAATCCAAGATTTTAAAAATGCTTTGCTGTATGATGGAGGCTCGTTTACTGCATAGCTGAAGCACGGTCTGCAAAGCAGAGGCTTGGTCTGCATAGGGGAGGAGTATGTTATCTAAATCTATTCCCCCAAGTTTTCATTTCTGAAATTTTTTCGTTTTAAAGTCAATTATCATTACAAACAAATTTTGAGCAGTCTTTTGCTGGGATTCCGTTGGGTTAGGGCAGGGTTCTGCAAACTACCTGGGTTCAAACAGGATACTGCTGGGCTCATGGCTCCCCCTCCCTAGCCCAAAACAGGTATATGATGCAACCAACAAAATTTAAATCGCCAATAGAAAAAAATAATAGTCTAGAAAAAAATAACTAACTGACTTTGAATGTATATAAAGAAAAATTCCGCGTTTTTAGAAAATTGACGTTGTCGCAAAATTATGAATAAAATATGCCAATATTTATAGTTTGGAACAGAAAACATATTTATATAGCTGCTTTGTGCCAATAGTTTGATGAGTGTTAATTAATAGATAATTTTATGAATATATAAAGATTAGGAATACTGAATAATTTGATCAAAAAAACATAGAGGGATATTGTTATTATGATGTATAATGATGAATATGTATGTGTTTATTTACAATTAGCTGTACACTGTGTTTACACATTAGCCCATGTATCCACCCCCCTGTCATCATGTTGAATCCTTTTTACACAGCTGATGAACACTTTAAAAAGTAGGAGAGCCTGAAAAAAACGTCAGGTGTGCAACATACTTTTAGAAGCACAGGGGTTAAAATTCTTTACATTTTTCAATATTTTCCTTAATGGTGTTTGCAATATTTTTTACCTTGTTTTGCAACAATGAATGATTTTCACAAAAGAAGCATGTTCAAGATCATATCTGAATTGTTTGAACATTATAGCTTAGAACTTTTGAGTTAGATACTCTTAATCTCGATATTCACTGTAGAAACTTTTGATTTTCTGCTTAATCCTCTATTTTTTTGTATCTCTGATAGGTTCCTATTATTGAAAGTTCTCTCATTGGTTGTGCGAAAAATGTACGTCCAGGCTTCTAATTGGCTATTTGGTTAAATCAAACGCGCCGCCCTCATGGTTGAATTTTAGATACTTTATGGGATACCAAATAACGATTAAATTAATCTACAGATATACAAAAAAAAGATAAAGCATTGATCTCGATATCCACAATACAAGAGTTTTCAGCTCAGGCATACATTCTTAGTTTGAAGTTATACAGGGCATCACATATCATATTGGGTTATCTCCAAGTTCTTAACGCCAAAATATGCACATAACACTCGAAAAACCTAGTATTACATAATACTCGAAAAACATTGTAATACATAACACTCGAGAAACACCAAGTATTACATTTCACTCGAAAAACCTAGTATTACATAACACTCGAAAAACAAGTATTACATAACACTCGAAAAACCTAGTATTACATAACACTCGAAAACCTAGTATTACATAACACTCGAAAAACCTAGTATTACATAACACTCGAAAAACCTAGTATTTTCTGCTAAAAAGTTTAATATTAGCTATGTACATTTTTGAAAGGATATTGTCTTTCTAAATCTAGCACTAAGTCCCTTAAATCTTAATTTAGAGCTATAATCGATAAACTTTGATCTGGTTAGAATATGAGTGTGTTGTTTATTTACCGCTCTATGATGAATACGGAACTCCTAGAATCAGATTAGAGATTTAAAGTAAACAAACCTACTACGCACAGGGTGTCCCAATAAACATGAGAATTTAGTGACGACTTCTTTATATTCTTTGATACACGCATGGCATTGTTGCGTAAACAGAGTTTTTGTAAGATCCGGAATTAATTGGCATAATTTTAAACGCTAAATAAAGGCAGACAGCATTTTGGATGGGTATTATATTATGTTATGGGTATTACTAAAAATCACAAGTCTTTGGATTTTTAAACTATGGTCTACCATTTTTACATCTTCAAAATTGGCGGAGATATTGAGAAATAATTGTACAAATTACCATTTGTTAAACAATGGGATAATTGTTAAATTGTTTGTTCCGTGAACTTCGAAGATCCAAAGAATGAAAACCACGCATTGGAAAGCTAACAAGACGTACACACTATTTGTATCTTTATTTGATACACACTCTTTGTCAATTACCAATTATCGGAAATTAAAGACGATTTCAAAGTCTCCTCTTCTTCTTCAGTTCCCTGTTTTATGTTTACTAGGCCACACTGTATATATTTAAGAAAATTATAAACCTACTCGGCCACGGTCTTGAGACAAGGCTCAAATTCTTTAAATTCGGCCTCTGGTTAATAGTTCAGGGACTCTCCTATATCTTATCAACCATTTAGTGTTGAATTTTCGTTCCGCTATTTTATATTTTTTGTTGGGGGGATGTATTATAATTATTTAACTTTATAACTTACGCTATTTTCGACAGATTTTGAATGAGAGATCAAAATATGAATAAAAATTATCCAATAAACCGGGTGCACATAGATTCACGTGACACTAAATATATTTTATCATTCATAAATCTACTTTTTATAAATATATTTAAAGATACTACTATAACCTACTACATATATATTCAGAATATCACATATTTGACATCTTTATATACTTTTCTTTTCTGGGTGTCTGTTTGATACTTTGTCCGATTGTATCCAAAAAAATTAAAACGGCTGAACCGATCGGTCCAAAATTTTGCGAGGGACCTGACATGATCCTAGTGAAGGTTTATGAACATCAAAATTATTAATGTAATATATATTTTGAAAATGCGCCAATTTAAAAAGAAAAATATTTCCTAATATAATGCAAAATTGATTGGAAGGCTTTAGTGGTTTTTCAAACAATTAAAGAATTAAATTACTGCTTTTTCCATATTTTTTTTTCAGGAAAAATTTTTTCAGCTAAATGTTTTTAGAAATTATTTTTTTTTCGGACAGACTTTTGTATTTCAAGAATCTTTTATAAACATTTGATATTTTTTTATTAAAAATAGAAATACAGGAGAAATAAGTGAGTTTATTAATTGATTAAAAATTTAATAAATCCATTTATTTTGTTCTTAATTAGTGCTTCTTTATTCTAGGCAGCCTAAAGGAACTCTTGTTTTTTCAAGTTTCTCTTTATTTAAAAAAGGGGGCATGTCCGGTTCACAACGTTACACTTTAAACCCCGTCAGGACAAATGGAGGAAAATGTACGCTAGATTGTGACGTATGTATTTAGGTTAATCAACTACACTGATACCCCCCTCCACGAAATTTTGGTTTATTTTCAAATCCCTTTTCCACGTACTGCACCTAATAACAATGATCAATGTAGTTGATTAACTTAAATACACACGTCAGAAGCTAGCGTACATTTTCCTCCATTTGTCCTGACGGGCTTTAAACCTGTATCTCAGATCAACAATGTGAAGTGAAAGATATCGTAATTTTTCTAGATTCACAAATGTTTTTTTCTGACAATTTCCTCAAGTGTTTGTAGTAGATATCCTCATTTTACAGTTTTATACAGAAACCAGAGATAATATGAATCAAGGTTATAATGCAAGGAAAGTTATTTCAGAGCTGTACGCATCTTTAGTAATGCAGTCTCTGCGCGGTAATGTAAGCACAGGACAGATATTGAAGCCTGACATGGAATCCATCTTTCACATAAAATAGCAATGAAATATTCTGATCATAGAAAAATTTAATGCTTTTAACCTCCTCGGATACTAAATGAACACTGATGCATCTATTCTTGTTTACTCATTCCACCCAGAGAGAACTGGTTTCAATATGTACGCAGAGTATACGCAACAGCAATTGACTTTCCTTGCATTATAACCTTGAAATGAATCAACATGCGGTGATTTGGAATGCCATGATATTAATGGAAAACACCAGAAATTAAGTCGAAAGACCCTAAAATAGCAGTTGTTCTGAGCTGTTCAATATTAGTATACAAAAGATTGTTATGAACTTTAAAAATTTTGAGTTAAAAGAAATATATTGCCTTTTATTTTTCAACTTTGGCCATAGCAGTGAAAATTGTTTTATAAATTATAATTTCTCCTCTTCTTTAAATACCCTTTATCCCCTAATTAATCTAATCTTAAATAGAATAAAATTTTTTAATTTAAAAATAAAATGCCCGGTTTTATAAACTTTGAATGTGTTGACAAAGCTTGTATGTGTATACTAGATTGTGTATACTAGATTGTGTTGACAAAGCTTGTATGTGTATACTAGATTGTGTATACTAGAATGTGTTGACAAAGCTTGTATGTGTATACTAGAATGTGTTGACAAAGCTTGTATGTGTATACTAGAATGTGTTGACAAAGCTTGTATGTGTATACTAGAATGTGTATACTAGAATGTGTTGACAAAGCTTGTATGTGTATACTAGAATGTGTATACTAGAATGTGTTGACAAAGCTTGTATGTGTATACTAGAATGTGTTGACAAAGCTTGTATGTGTATACTAGAATGTGTTGACAAAGCTTGTATGTGTATACTAGAATGTGTTGACAAAGCTTGTATGTGTATACTAGATTGTGTATACTAGAATGTGTTGACAAAGCTTGTATGTGTATACTAGATTGTGTATACTAGAATGTGTTGACAAAGCTTGTATGTGTATACTAGAATGTGTTGACAAAGCTTGTATGTGTATACTAGAATGTGTTGACAAAGCTTGTATGTGTATACTAGATTGTGTGCAAAGTATTGAGGATTGAGAACTCCAAGTATAGTTTACAAATGGAACAACGCATGCAAGAAATGTAGTTCTATTGAAAGGGGGGAGAGAGGAGGAAAATAATGTTATTTTCTAAGTATGAATATTTTATGGTCTTTAACGAAGAGTGGACGTTAACGACGACCCTTTCACTGCGATTTAATGGTCTCACGCTCTCAAGCTTAAATTGTTGAGAATTTTGCCAATTACTTCTAAAAAAACAAAGCTAACAACAAGTGCTTTTTAGTGCTAAAATTTCCATGTAAAGGGCTACAGAAAAGCAAAAGTGAGTTAGATCGGTAAAATCTAAGCTCAGGGCGTTGCGACACTTCAAAGTCAACCCTTTCTTAAAAATTGATGAGACTGTTTATAAGCAGCCTGAATCTATGTGAGCTTTGTTAACGATTGTTAACAAAGGGTCGTCGTTAAGATCGTCAAAAATTATATAATCGAACTACTTTCGTTTAAAAACCAACCGATAGTTTTTCATAAATGTCAAACGATTCATCCCTAGCTGGAGGTCCCTGTGACGAACGCATAACTTTTTTGACAGAACTCCAAGTTCTGTTCTGAGGCTGTACAATTTGGCTGACCTTTCTAACAAACACTTTAAGCTAAAGCTTAGCTTTGGAATTCATAATTTTCGCTCTCGGTAAAAATTTAGAAATGCTTAAAAATGTATATTTTTACCTAAATTTTAGTATTTCAGCAAAATTAAATAAAATGAATAAATTACTTACTTACTTACCTAGGTAACGAGTTAAAACTTTAAAGATAAATTTCCGTATAAATACAATTTATAAGTAAATACAAATTTGCATAATATATTTAGAAAATTAATCCCTTCTTTTCCCCCTCATTTAACAGGATTTAGTTGAAGCCTCATTCATGTTAATAATTATAAGATTATTTTAGAAGTATTAGAATTTGATAATAATATATAATAATAATAATAATAATGATAATAATAATAATAATAATAATGGTATTGATTATAACAGTGAAGAATTATTTTAATAACATTTATTGATTGACTCTATTGAATTTACATTACTTTGTACATTTTTCAAAACATATTATTTCCAATTAGTTAGTTAAAAAACATGCATAATAACAATCTAGAAATAATAAAACATATTTCACTTATTTCAAACTCTACAAAATTTTAATCAATGTTGCATTTAACAACTTAAAACTTTTAATATTTGACAATTTCAATTTTTTCCTTGAACTTATTCTTTTTGTGGACTTTAAAATGAAACCTCAAAGTAAGAAACAAGTTTACAGTTGCAGAGAATCATAAATGTAAGGACACAAACAGTATAAATTCCGTACAGTCGTCTCTGAAGTCTCATCCTTTGTAGGTTACTCTGTATACTTGATGAAACATTAAAACTTTAGACGGCGGTGTCTTGATATAATTGTGGCTCTTATAGTCTTTTATGAGCAAGAAGATTTACTATTCATAATACCTTTTTCAGAGTTACAAACATTTGCATTGTAAATTTTTTAATCAAGCAGCTTTCCGCGCAATTTCTCGCAATTCCGCGCAATAAGAAAACAGTTTTGCGTAATTCCGTACAGTTGCGTACAATTCAGCGCAATTCCGCAGAACGGAATTCCGATTGGACACCCTAGGTGTCAGGCGTAAACTGCAGAGAAAAGTAAAACTTAGTATTAAGCGTGAAGATTAGTGCTATTTCACTCAAAAGTATTTACCTCATGTACATAATTATGTGTACATAAAAATGTACATAATTACAAATAATATTACACAGTCAAATACAGTATAACAGAACTCTTGAAAATTACAATATTATTGTTAAGAAAACGGAAACTTAACTTTGCTGATGGTTAAAAGTATTTTTAACAACTATTTATCTTATATCTTATATTAAAAAATGTGAGTGTTTTAAAAACAACATTTGTATTGTACATTGTTATACACTTACATCAACAAGTTTAATAATAATTTGGAAGATTTATAACAGTAGTTTTAACAAATTTAATGCTCAGAAAGGAAACTAATTTTTCTTCTAAAACATGTTAAAATGATTAAANTCCTATACACATTTATTCTTTTCCACCTTCTCCAGAGAAAGGTTAATAGTTGTTTTTAATTAATTGTTTTTTTTGCTTTCTTTAATTATTTTCAGCAAACCTTTTAAATATTTAATTTCTGAGGTACGGAGTTAAATAATATACTTTAAACTTAAAATTATCACAGTTAGTTCAAATATTATTTAGTTTTTTTTTTTAAATTATTCTACGATTAATTTACGAAAAGAATAATAACTTAAAAGGAGGGACTGCAGATAATTTGAAGAGTGGCGTGTCCGATCTACAATAGAACCGTTTATACCTTTCTCTAATTAAAGTTTACGGAGATATTCGTATTTGTAAAGCTGAAGATGGAAACCGATGGTGTATCACTGCAAACTCGATAGAAGAACAAGGTCAAACTCATGTGACTTTACTGGTCTGAGTTTGTGATCTCTTAGCTCCTATACTTTTAATTTTACGTACAAGTATGAGAAAACAATTGTATCCGTTTATATATTAGAAATTCAAAACATCCTTTCTTCATTTAAGAGAATTATGATTAAAACATAAAATATTTCAATCTTACTTCAATAAACGTTAGTTTGACATATTCATGGATTATTTAAAATAACAAATAGGACACTAGATGTCGTTTTCTCAAGATTTTTGGGATTTATCCTACACAATAACCCTGAGGCAGAAGCCCAAATGAGATGACTGCAGTCGATGTAGACCAGGCTCTCTTTGTGTCTTGTAATTCTACGCCGACTGCGCGTAACTCCTTTGAACGTCTGCCTTAGGGTTATTGTGAACGAAAAACCTCTAATTCTTGAAAAGACGACATCTAGTGTTCTATCTGTATTGTTATTGATCTATGGACGCATTGTACACAGAATAAATCCTCTAATCTCCAGAAACTAAAATTTATGCCTTAAAAATAAAAATATCAAAACATCATCCTTGATTGAACAAAGGTGTAAAGGGTACCGTTGTGAATTGGAAACGCCGCTGTACAAATGGTGGATTATTTGAAATTAATTTTAAAAGAGTTTTATTTACAATTTTGTTCAGTCTTGTTAATCGATATGCTTTTTAATACCAGCACTCGACTTTTTTCTAATCTTTGTCGAGATAAAAAAAAATTTGGGGAGAGGTTTAATTCTTTTCTTGATAGCTTAGATTATTGTACTTGAGCTTTTCTGCTGGTAAAATTTAAAATGTTTCTCCACGTTTACACAAATAAAAATGTGACAATTTTCAAGATTTTTTCTTTATAATCTAAATTCCAGTTGTTTACTTCACTGTCTTCACTTCTTTGTCTGAAAAAAAGATAAATGATTATCGACATTTTAACTGCAATTATTTTGTTCAAAATTTATTTTTTAATTATTATCAACAATAAGAATTAGTAGTATTTCCATTTTTATCCTCCGTTTTTCTTCTTTTAAGCATAAACTTCTTTACATTGAGGCCAATAAAATTCCGGAATAGAAAGACAAAGTGATTTGACTCAAGTTATGATTTTCAACAGTTCAATGAACATGAGACAGTGCGCAGTGAACACAGACCCATCTTACATATTTTTAACTTTTGCTTTACAACAACATCAAAAATACTAATTATTGCCTAAATGCCGTCTTTCATTTTACAATTTGTATGGGTGGGTCTTAGGAAATGAGTTTTTGCCACGAACTCTGATTTTTTATCCCTATATCTCTGCAACCTTTCAAACAATGAATTTTGCCTAAAAAGTCTAAGTATGAAATAAAGGTTGAGATGTGATTAGAAAATTTGGGTTTGTGGCAAAAACTCCGTTCCTTAAGAATTTATTTGCCTATTTTTTACTTTTTCTCCATAAGGTAATATTTTTAACATTCTAGAAAAATTTCACCTGGATTATATTAGTTTGATATCACAATATTCACTGTTATTGTATCCTGTAATCGAATCATTGTATCCGGTAACTGTTTTCTTATATCCAGCAGGAATATTGTTGTATCCACTAGTTGTATTCTTGTATCCAGTATCAGTATGAGTGTATCCTGAATACAGGGGAGTTAATCGTTTTATACGATAGAAAAGATCATTTTTTGTTTTGTTTTTCGTTTTTGAAAAAAATTCGCTAATTAATCTGATTTTTATGACAATTAATTAAAATTTTTTTCAAGAAAATTAGTTTATGAATTTTGTCATAAATGTTTTTTATCGAGACGAATAACCTGAATGTGTTCTGAAAAAAATGTAATTTCTCAAAAAAAGGTCGAATTAACGATTGTCAAAAATTAAAAAGGATCTAACATTGTTAAAGAAACGATGAACTAAAACTAAAAAAGACTTTTTTTAAATTTTAAAAACAACCGTTTTGCTTTTTCTTCGTCGATTTTAAAACAAAACGATCGTTTTTTCAAAAAAGTGAAAACAAGCCATTTCTACCTGTATATCCCTTCATATACTCCCATTGTTCTTTGGTTTCAGGTCGTAAACTTCTACACCCAGATTTACAAATTAAAGAAAACTATTTGCTAAATATAGTTATTGAAAATATTTATGCAAATTTTAGATGTGTCTCAAACCTTCAGATGAAAATTAAGGTTGTCACTTTTTTTAATTATAACTTAATATTAATAAATTTTGATGGAATTTTTTGTTTGTTTTTAGCATTAATCTTAAACATGACTGTCTTATAAAGTATTACTCCGGGGGGATTTTAAAGTTAGGGGGGGGGGGGTTCAGAATATTGACTTGAATAAATTGTTTCGTTTCTAAAATAAACTCCAATATTTTCTGATTGGTAGTTTATTGTTGACAATTTTTATTTATTTGTCCCTAAGATATTCTAAACATTAAACACTTTGGAATTTAAGCAATCTTTCTATTTTACAGTTTTTTAAGTTCCAACATATATCAAATACATTTAATTTTGATAACATTTCTAATAAAAATTGTTCATCAAAGTGTAATAGAATTCTAGATTAAAATGTCTAAAACCTTTTCCGATCCTCCCTCTTGATCCATATTGTCCCGATCCCTCCCTCCTTGATCAATCATTGATTTTTTATTTGAAAGATGGATCCCATGTCAGGCTGTGACACCCCTACTCTTGTGTTTATATTAGAACCCAAAGACAGTACACTGCAGTACAAAAAATGAGTACACCACTGAAATGACTTTCCTTGCCTTACATTCATTGCCCCCTATCATCTTTTCCACCCCCCACCCCCTCTCTCTATTGTAAAGCAAAAAAGTAAATTTAAAATTAAATACTTTTAAAATTAGAATCAATTGGAACCTTTGAAATTTAAAATATTATTAATTTCTTAATAAAATAACACTTCATATTTCAACAGACTAAAAATAAAAAAGTTTTGATCTAAAGTGTTGGATATTATTCAAACATAAATTTATAGATTGTGTTTAACGAGTTCACTTTTGATAAATAAGAGAAATTCGTTTTTTTAAATGTACAGGGTGTCCCAATAAACATGGGAATACAGTGACGAATTCGATATCGTCTTTTTAAAAAATTCTTTGATTTAGTATAGTGATACCTACTGAGAAAGCTGTAATCTGTAAGAGTTTCGTCTCCTATGTTCACATTTTGTTTGTTTATGTTTTGTCTACATACGGTTGTACTTAGTAAAACAAGAAAAATGCGGTATACAAACAGAGTAAACTTGTCCGTCTTCATTGTTCATCTTGCGGAGACATTATAAACACGTCTTTACAGTCTTTTATCCTTTTCATAAAAAAAAATCCTAGCAGACATAATAATATTATGGCTTTTGAAATGAGGTCTTACAATGCTAATTCATAGCAAAGACGATATCGAATTCGTCACTGAATTCCAATGTTTTTGGGACACCCTGCAGGATTGTTGGGATGACTTAATGTCCGCTCCGCTTTTTGTATAATTTCTAAGCATGTATACTATCTTCTCTTCCTATTGGTCCAGGAAAGAGTGTTCATATTACAGGGGTATATATTACTTTGATTGTTATACTTGGGGNTGAAAAAAGGGGATCAAACGGCAAGTTTTTCCATCCTTTTTGACACCTTAATACCCAAAAATTCATTTTGATAATTTAATTTCACAATATTGAGCAAATAGAATATTTTAAAACCCTAAAAAAGTTATTAAAATGATAAAATAACTGGAGGAAAAATAGTTTTTTTAAATTATATTTTAAAGAAAATTAACACCCTGTCATTTTAATTTATCGTTACAGAAACATCAAAACATGGCAGTACCAAATTTTAACAAAGACTTACAAAAAATTTGTAAAATTTTGTAAAATATTTTATTTTGCAAAATAATGTTTATATTTGTAAATGGTTCCTGTTGCTGTACGTCAAGGAACGAGGAGAATTTGTCTGACTTTGCCTAAAATTAAAATGCAGGTTAACCCAGAACTCTGGATAAATCAAAGAATTTATAAAATGTCGTCTTTACAATTTTTCAATGGGTTTTATTACTTTTATACTATTCTACCTAAATTTCAGTAATTCAACAAGAAAAAGCTATGAAATATGTGGGAACAGTTTCAAAGATCTCCGTATAATTTGTCTAAAAAACAATATATCTATTATCTACAGCATTCTTTTATGAGTAGTTTTGGAAAACGACATTTTATAGATTCATTCAATGTCTCCCGAAGTTTTGTGTTAAACTGTTTATAAAAATATTTTATCATCTAAATGATTTTTAAACGAATCCTTTTACATCTCTTTAATAGAAATAAAATTACTAGATATCTTCGTTATGTTTTGAAATTGATGAGTTCTATTTTCCATTTTAGAAAAAAAGTAACTCGTGAATGTCTACAGAACGGGCAAGTAAGAAAACGTATCTTTCCACTCATCGTTTAAGGTCAAAAACTAATTTTGCAAATCAATTTTTTTATTCATTAATTAAAGGATCACATCAAAATCTTACAAATGTTTAAAAATGGTGGCTTTGTTAAAAACATTAAAAAAAATTGTAGCCCCCCCCCCCCCCACCTCTCCAATTTTCCCTTTAGAGTATCATTTTATCATAGTTTTGTTTTTTATTCTTTTAATTCTATAACTCTTTATTCGTTCTGTTCATGGTTCCATTTTATTAATCCCAGATATGGTTTATGCTAATTAAACAAGGGGTGTTTCCTCATTTTTCAACAGAAATTAGACTTTTTACTTAATATAAAGGACTAAAAAGCAAGACTAGATTTCTACTTTTAATTAAAACTTAATTCCCTAACTATGCAATTTGCAAAAAAATCATTTAAGTCTGTTTATATAAAATATATTTAACTTAAATTGAGTTGCAAATGGGGAAAAAATTGAAGTTCTTGCCAAAAACTCAAATTTGTTAATCACTATATCTCTGCAACCCGATTACAATTATTTATTTTAAAATATGATTTTTGAAATTAGAAAAGGTTTCAACCATCATGTTTCAAAGATATAGGAATTAGAATATTTAATCCTGTGGCAAAAACTCAAATCCTTTGTCGTGGTTTTTTAGAGAAATGTTATTAGAATAAAAATACTTTTTTTAATGAAATATTCAAGTTCAGAATTTTTTTCCGGAAAGATCATTTAGTTTTCACCATTTTCCCCTGTTTTTGACCTAAAGTTTTCCCTTTTTAATCCTAGGATTTGTAAAATATAAAATAAAATAAATTTTGTTGACTTTTTAGTTTTGTTCTGGCACCAGGTGTTTAATCCCTCCCTGTCTCTATAGTCAGAATATTATTCTAGAGAGACAATTTATCTTATGTAGCAAGTTATAGTTTTAGACTTTTCATGATTTAAATTAATATATATATATTTATAAAAAAATATATAAACAACCGTACAATTTCTATCTTTAACTTAAACCCAAATTGACCGATTATTCAGGTCAAACCTTCCTTACATTTTAGTAAAGAAACTTAACATTAAATCAAGTTAATAAAAAATTAACAAATAATGTATTATGAACAACTTATGATGTTCCTTCTGTTTTCTTGTTTTTTACATGTCTCAATAAATCTTTGAATTTGCCCCATGGCAACGGTTTCTAGAGACTTTTGTTTAAAAATACTGTTAATTTCATCAAAATGTGATCTTCAGAATGTAGGTTTTGACCTCCAGAATGTAGTTTTTTTAAACTACCAGAACATCATTCTAAATAGATGTAGACTACCAGAATCTAGTTTTTAAAAACTACTAGACCACCGTTCTTAATAGATGTAGACTACGAGAATATAATTTTTAAACTTTTAGACCACCAGAATCTAGTTTTTGACCACCATCATAAAGAGTTTGACCTACATTCCCAATTATTCAAGTTTGACTGCCCAAATTTTGTTTTGACCACCATAATCTAATTTTTGACCACTTAAACAAAGTTTTTTACCACTAGATACCAAATTACCATTTTTATTTGTCTTAGATCTTGATAACCTGATTTTTACCTGATCGAGAGTGGAGTACTCATAGTATCTGTATAGGATACTGGAGTATAATGCGGTACATCGTAGATATGTGTAGAATAGGAACTAAATATATAAATATGTGTAGAATAGGAACTAAACATAAAGATATGTGTAAAATAGGAACTAAACATATAAATATGGGTAGAATAGGAACTAAACATATACATATGTGTAGAATAGGAACCAAACATATAGATATGTGTAGAATAGGAACTAAACATATAGATATGTGTAGAATAGAAACTAAACATATAGATATGGGTAGAGTACGAACTAAACATATAAATATGTGTAGAATAGGAACTAAACATATAAATATGTGTAGAATAGGAACTAAATATATAAATATGTGTAGAATAGGAACTTAACTTATAGATATGTGTAGAATAGGAACTAAACATATAAATATGTGTAGAATAGGAACTAAACATATAGATAGGTGTAGAATAGGAACTAAATATATAGATATGTGTAGAATAGGAACTAAACATATAAAAATGTGTAGATTAGGAGCTAAATATATAGATATGTGGAGAAAACTAAACATATAAATATGTCTAGAATAGGAACTAAACATATAGATATGTGTAGAATAGGCACTAAAAATATAGATATGTGTAGAATAGGAACTAAACATATAAATATATGTAGAATAGGAACTAAACATATAGACAAGTGTAGAAAGGAAACTACAAACATATAGAGAGATGTTGAAATTGAAAACATGATTTTTTAACCGAGATATAAGTATTCTTTCAAAATAAAAAATTGCATCAATTTTAAGACTTGGTCAATTTCAAAGTGTTGACTTATACTTTTTTCATGAGTAAAATATTTCCGTGAGAGCTTCAACCCTTAGGACTTTACTCTCTACCTGGACTGATATTGTGAAAGGAGAAGCTTCTGCCTGGATCTCATGATCCACGTGACGACAATGACGAGGATGAGGATGAGGATGAAGACGAGGATACCGGAGACCATGGGGATCAGGTTCAGGTAGAACAACGGAACAACTAGAAATATGTACAGTGTACATATGGTTTCTAGCGAAAAAGGGAAATTGTATTGCGAAAATTTTTTCTCTGAATTTCGCTTTAAACTGTTTCGTGAAAGAAAAAAAGGCGAAAATTTCGGCAAACAAATTCTCTTCATCAAACATTTATGGGAGTAAAGGAAGAAATACTATTTATTATGATATAATAAAACTTATAAAGCTCTTATTTTTACATTAGAAATGTATGTATTGTGAAATTATCAATTGCTGCAGCTTATGTATTATACCCAGCAAAGTTCAGCTTCAATTCAAGTGCAAATTACAAAAACCATAAAAGCGGCATTTTACAGTTAAAAAAGTTGCTAAAGACGATGAAAAGGACACATTCCTAAAATTTGTCTTCATCACAAAGTCGTAAACTTTAATTCAGGCATAAAGCAGATGTCCATTTGATGCAGAATTTTGACTTTGCAACCTCATAATTTCTCTATAATTTAGTTTTCATCTAAAAGCTAAAAAAAAATTGTTGATAGGGCTGACCATAAGGTTCCTTCATATAAATGTTTTAAAAATCAATAAAGTCGTTTTTTAAAGGGACTGTAAAGGAAAAATGAAAGGGGGTATAGGATAAAACCTGAGAATCTCAGGAGTTGATTGAGACATTTAAGACATCTTGTTCCTGTCTCGAGATATTGATTTAAAACGGTGTCAAAATTATACCAAAACGTATATATATGTAAGGTTTTGTATAAAACTCGTAATAATAAACAGATCATATTCAACAAATACGCATTTAACAAATACACAACCAATTTGAAAACAACGATCGATATCCCACAGGAGCCTGAGAAACTCAAGTTTGCTGCTA
The DNA here is from genome assembly GCF_000591075.1 of Eurytemora carolleeae. NCBI lineage: Eukaryota > Metazoa > Arthropoda > Copepoda > Calanoida > Temoridae > Eurytemora > Eurytemora carolleeae. Next base: position 174,740 of record NW_019396202.1, read on the forward strand.
TTGTTTAAATTTAATCATTTTTCATTTTTAATAGATATAATTGATAATATTATTTATGCGTCCGAAACATGTCAACAGAACTCCAGCCAATGACAGTGCAGTATTATTGTCATGTGTCCCCCTCTGTATCACGTGACCAGTATACTGCATTGCCATTGGAGGGAGTTCTAGTAACGTGATCTTACATATATACGTTTTGGTTTAATTTTGACACAGTTTTATGTCAATTTTTCGAGACAGGAACATCAGATAGATGTTTTATAGATATCATTCAACTGCTGAGATTCCCAGGTTAAAGACTATACCACCTTTCATTTTTCCTTTACAGTCCTTTTAATATGATCCATTGTGTGCAAGCCGTAGGTTATTTGCGCCAAAATTCTTGACTTTCTTGAATTTTGAAAATAAATTTTTAGAAAATATCAAATATGAATTTTCCTGAAATATGAAGAATGGAATAAAATTGTGATTTTAAGAATTTTCTTTTCTCGAAATATTTCTTTGACATTTATTCTTCGAAAAAGAAAATTAAAAATTATGAATCTTCTTTCAAGATGGCTTTTCTTTGAATCTGTATAATATTCAGGGTGTCATATTCTAAAAAATAGTCAATTATAAACACAATTATGTCCCAAGCATATAGGTCAATTATGTTCCAAGCGTAGGTCAATCATGTCTCTACTTGAACTACTCAATTCTCAAAACATTCCGACACAGACTTTATTATAAACCGACTTGAAAATCGTCTATAATTTCGGATAATTGATAAATAACAAGAACTAAATGAGAAAGGTTTAACATGAACGTGATGTGATAAAAGCTTTTTAAAATGTGGTCTGCCTTTGTTGTATTGACAAAGATATAATTGATACTCGAACAGTTTTGTTATTATTGATTAGAATCTGTACAATGAGACACAATTAGTACACCACTAGCACTGGAAAACTGATCAAATTTTGGATAGCGAAAAAAAGGATGTGACTTAATTCCCATGTTAATTGGAACACCCTGTATAAATAAACTTGGGACAAAATAAATTGCAAATCATTAACGGAGGTCGACTTTTTATTTTGCGAATTGTATCTAAAGTTGCGCCTCGAAACACTAAATATCGCCCGTTTTTTTAAAATTTTGAAAATTGTTTAATGTAGAGCACTAAAATTTTTTTTGGAGGAAAATGTCCACTAAAAATTTAAATTTTTAACAAATTTTTCTGGTTTTATCATTTATTTAAATTCCGTTTCTCAAAACAGATGTGTAGGTGCCAATATCAACAAATTTTGAAAAAAAATATATTTATTCAAAACGTGATGCGCGAAATGAATTTGAGAGTGAGAAAAAAACTTCCTTCTTGTTTTAATTTTTATCATAGAAACTTTTAAGCCGGAAAAGATCTGAACATGTTTATCAAAAAAATGGCAAATGTTCCCCCTCGTACCTACCCTCAGTATAAAATGGTGTAAAATATTACCGTTAAGATATGATTTCTTAAAACTGAACCCTCCGGCAGGATTAGTGGCCAGGCAAACATAAACCTAGATTATAAATATTATTGATTAAAGGAACTATAGACGTACATTTCTAGAGTGGCATGTCTAAGTCCGATACACAACGGAACCCTTTAAACCTTTATCAGAATACAAGGAGGTGGATAATTTAGTTTTTCTTTATTTAAGCGTGTTAGATTTTGACAATTTCCTACACTGTTTCTGCAACTGGAGATGCCGCTTTATAATTGAAGGGCCACTTAAATTTATGTCTTCGGAGCTTTAGAATGGTTGATATCGAATTAATGCTTAATCCTCTCTTTTTCTTGATCTCGAGATTAACTTAATCTTGTACATCCTGAAAAGTGTATAAAATTCAACCAATCAGAGTCGCGTATCAGAAACCAGAAAATTTAAAATATTCCGCGTCATTTGAGATTAATATACAAAAATGGGAGGGACTTTCTATTTTGGAAAAACCAGTTTTTGATTTTTCTGTACGATATTCATAAAAGAGTGGATTAAGCAAGAACTTAAAACTGTTCACATTGGATATTCGGATTAAGCAGTTGGGATAAATGGTATCCCATTCTAGAGTTCCAAGCTCAGTTCTTTAATTTAAGCATTTACATTTCAACTTCACATGGTTATCTTTATATTAAATAACTGTTTATGGTCAAACTTTAAGCAATAAGGTGTATATCTGCATATATAATAATAAACTAATTTTTTAGTATTTAGAATTTACTACTGCGCATTCAGTATTGAATTGTTTATTATATCGGGCTCAGCGTTCCAAAAATAAGCTATAAAAAAACAAGAAACAAATATTTACTTTTGTTTAAGACAAGGATACGCTTGTAAATAGTGATATGTATTTTAAAACACCCTGTAAAAATCATGTATTGTTTAGGACCATAGAGAATAGAATATATATTAGAGGGGAATTTAAAGAATCTCTCGGTATGAATTTTTTCAGTCCCTTTCAGCCTGAAAGGGAGTTCAAAGTGTACAAATCATGTAAATGTTCACAAATTATATGCAGTAGAGTACATTAATACAGTATGTTCACTAGACTATTCATTTCAATTTCGAATTTTTTAAAGCTGTTAAATAAAGTTTATAATAAATTAGGTGAACAAAAAACATCATTTGATTTATAGTTATAACAGAAAATCATCGTTTTTAAAGTGAAAGGCATAGAGTCTATGTGAAATGATCATTGGTCAATTATGAAACCAGCCTATTTCATAATTTGGGTTTCTTTTAATATTAATTTTAGATTTTCTATAAAATGATATTCCAGGGCCCAAAAGGTTATATAGCATAAATATGTGAAGTACACCTGCAGTATGGAAAAAATACAACAAAATGGCCGTTTTACACTTTTTTCTAGTAAATTCCCCTCTAATATATATTCTATTATCTTTGTTTAGGACCCTAAACAACAAGTAAATCTAATTTTTGATACTATTAATAACACGGTCAGGTTGTTATGTCATGAACTCATTACTACTAATTATTCTAATCATAATTCAAGGCAGGGGGTTAATATGCATACTTCATTACAATATCATACAATAGAATTATTAACCCAAAAAGGCAATTTTGAAGGTGAAAAAATAGTATAAAATGTTTTTATGATTTTTAATATGTGTATTAAAAATCTGCAAAACTTTAACGATGTTAATAATGTTTTTAAAAATTTGACTCAACATCTGTTCATTCATTGTTCGTTCTTCGTTTCTTCATACAACCTTTGTTCAATCTTTCAAATAGTATTCGTTTGTTGTTCCTTAACGGTTCATTCCCCCCTTGTTCATCGTGCATTTATTTTTCGTTCATCGTTCGTTCATTCTTTGTTCATAATTCGCTCAACGTTTCTTTACAGTTTATTTATATTTTGGATATTTTTTTCATTGTTTATATATTGTCCATAAATCGTTCATACATCGACCATGGAAAGTTTATGAATCGTTTATGCATCATTTATGCATTGTTTATACACCGCTTATGCATCGTTTATGCATCATTCATGTATCATTTAAAAATCGTTAATACATCGTTTATGCTTCGTTTTCATCGTTTATGCATCGTTTGCACAACGTTCATGCATCGTTAATGTATCGTTTACGTATCTTCCATAACGTGAATGCATTTGAAGAAGAAAAAAACAATATATTTTCACTAAAGCCCCAAGTTGTAAAACCCCACATACCTTGTCAATACTTAATATATACAATATGTATGCACATTCAGGCAATATATTACACAGTGTTTTCAACAATACTTCAGCTCTATGGATAATAAATTCAGAGTTATTAATAACATTACCAAAATACAACTGCAAATGCATGTATTCTTTGTTCTTTCTTTTAGTAAAAAAATGTCGCCAAGAACTTTGAAATTTCCAGTTGATGCAACTGATTTCTAAAAATATTCAGGGTTGTGTTTTTAAACATTGGTTAGTTAAAAATTTTAAATTTTTTAGCGACATTTTTAAATTGAATGAAAAAGAAGAAGACGATAATTCCACTGTTTTCTAGATACCACTGTACAGTGTACAACACTAAAAAATGTTTTACTTTGCATGTTTCATAAAGAAAGGAAACGAAGAGGTAAAGCTTAGCTCAGATGTACACAACCGACCACCCTTTTAATTAATTAATAGAGTGGTCTATTGTGTACATCTCGATATGTTAACGTATCTAACACTGTACACTTGTATATAGAGTGATCGTATTTCTTAGGGGATTTTATGGAATTGTTCGTGCATTTTCATTCTTGTATTAAAATAAACAAACAACTGCAGAACTGGAATGTACTTCAGTATACAATCCTGTGTTTACAATCCATATTAAGTGTCTATCTAATTACCTTTACAAATATTCAATTATCTACAGTTTAAAACCCCCAAGAAATACGATCACTTAATGTACAAGTGTACATCTGAGCTAAGCTTTACCTCTTCGTTTCCTTTACTAAGCCATGTTCACTCTATATTCTTTAAGTATACTGTTATAGTAAACTAAATTTTGCTAAAAAAGTTAATAGTTGCACTAAAACAGTTCTTTGTCACAAAACAGCCAACAAAAAAAAAATAACAGGTCAAGTTTTCCCCCAAACATCATTAAACAAATCTAATTATAGTAAACTTCTGCCATTAGACTTTTTATAGTGAAATCTGGAGAATAAAGAACATTAAAAAACTCAAAATATAAAATTGGTATCTTTTCGGTACTTTTGTGAATCCTCTTACCTTTGATTGAGCTGCAGTTACTGTAAATAAACTGTGGTACTTTATAACTTTGTTGATGATGTTGTTGTTGTTGTTGTTGTTATCAATATTATTCATTCTTATTTGACTCTCCCCGGCGTGTACAAGGTTCATATCTCCTAGATGTATGCTGTACTCTTCTCCTGTACTCTCCTGTACAGATAAATTTTGTTTTTTGATTGAATAATAAATTGATAATATTTATATTTATATTTATATATATCAATATAAATACTTTGATTGTCTGTTTGTATCCAATAAAAGTCAAAACGGCAGAACCGATCAGGCCCAAATATGTTGTGGGAGCTCTCGAGACCCCAGCGAAGGTTTTTGGATGATCGAATTTTCGAAACATTTGATTCTAACAAAATCCGATTTTTGAAAATTTTGAAAATCCACGAAAATTATTTTTTATTCCGCGATGCTTTTTTGTTTTACAATGTTTTCAAAGAGAAAATGTTTAAAATGAAATAGAAAATATATAAATAAATGTATATATACAATATATATGTATATATGTTGATTATTGATTGATTATGTATTTTATCGCCTTATTTTGACCAAAATTACCGACCAATGATTCCCCCAACAGAGAGAGGTTGGGTTACTCAACGTCCCTTGGGACAGTTTTCGGAAAAAATTCGCGAAATTTTATCTCAAAAGACGATAAAATTGTGTACAACTACTTTTCCGGGAAATTAAAAATTTTACTTAACCACTAGTTCCCTCGACCAATTTTGTCTACATAACATCCCTCGTTGCGCTCTGGATGTGTTTAGACAAAATTGGTCTTGGGAACCCTTGGTAAAGTAAAATTCCATTAACTTCCTTTCAATTTCAAGAATTATAAAATATATGATGTTTCAGACCTTAGAAGTAAATCTTGATAAACAAAAATATGTAGATTTGTGTCAGCTCTAGTTACACATTTTGGGCGTAGAGTCAAATAGAGTCAAGAAAATAATCAGAAAGTAACTGATGACCTAACTTAAATAAGATTTTTTAATCCCTATATCTTTTCAACCTTTTCGTTAACTTATGTTCAACAGAACGGAAAGTTGGAATTAGCAAAGGCCTACACCATAAAGTAAAAAAGATATAAGAAATAATTTTTTTTAGTATTTTGCAAGTGTTTTATCGGAGGTCTACAATATTAGACTGCAAAGGATCAGAATTTTAAAAAATTAGAATTTAGTTGACAAATTAAAATAAGTTGACCTGTAACCATTGAATATCAGGTTTTAGCCCAGAATCTACTTCACATTCTAGTTCCACAGTTTGGCCCTGAATATTAAATACATATTTAAAAATTACGCTTCCTCTCGTATAAAAATGTGTGAATGTTTTAAGCGCTATTTGTGCGCAAAACAATTACAAAATTACGCGCAAATCTGCGCAACAAACTTTGCATTTTTTTAGACTGTGAAATTTTTAAACCATTATTCCAAGATATAATTTTATCTTTTATTATTTATTATTTACAAGGAGTATAGCAAGGGCTGATGTTGTTGATAAGGATTTGAGTGGTTTAATTATCTTTCATTATCATTCAACACCACTTTCATCCTCTCCTTTCAACTCAGAAAATATTAAACTAAACAAATAAAAACTCCAGAAAAATAACAATTAAATAATTATGTAAAAGTAAAGAAACCTATTACTCGCCACTAACTATTAAATCTCTTTAGTGTTGAACTTTTATAGTTCCTTTACTTATAACATATAACTATAGAATACCACACTATCTCGGAAATACCTTGTTTTTCATGAATTGGAGTCAATAAAAGATTTAATGAACAACATAAAAATAGTTCGAATGGTCTCCTCTTCCATTTTATTAAATCCAACCTGCAGAACAACATATTTCCAAATATTATGCGCCAATTTTAAATTGTTGCCATGCCATACTTATCTAACACATTCATATATTTTGTAAATCATGTTTCAATATAGTCAACGCTGCTTTGAGTTTCTGTCTTTAGCTTTAAATGAGTATTGTGGTAAAAATATCTGGTTTGTTTGCGTCATATATTTTACTTAATAATGAGATTAATAGATATTTACATTAATAAGGATGCACTGTTGTAATTAAGTACGTTGTACACTCCTGTATGCCGAGTCCAATAGCGCCTGATCCAATCAGGGTTCAGCCATGTTTTTGGTTTCTATTCTGAACCAATAGAAATTGCATAGAGGTAACATGTTTCTTTCTATCTAGCTCATTATCCAATTAGAGATATAATCCTTATATCGGCGCTATAACAGTAGATGAAAATATTTACTGCTACTGAAACTATGGTGTGTATAACATTATTAGTTGAAAAAGTTCAGCTTTATAAAGGCAGTAGGATCATTTGATAGTACATCCTCAGTGTACTGCTAAATGACCCAACTGCCCTTGAGGTTAATTTTTCCTTCCTTCAATAGGAATGTTATGCAACGTATATCATGAAGTACATCGTGTACTGCATGGGAACTTTCTTATAGAAAAATAAATCATCCTGCGAGGAAGTTAAACCGCCTTTGTAAATAAAATAGAGATTCTTACAAAGGAGTTTACTTTGATGGGTGGAAATACAGTTAGGGCAGATTGTTAGATAATCCAGGGTTATCCACAATGGAGGAGACTGTAATAACGACCCCTAATTTCTTTAACTACTTCCACAAAATAGTCTCTGAAGTCTCGTACTTTGTGGGTAACCCTGTAGATAGCTACCTAAGATCGGGTGGACGTGGAATTATAGTAAGAAAGATAAATGAAAGTAAAAATGGATACATAGACAGATCTTAGGATAGAAGAATGCAGGATAGAAGGATAGATATATAGGGTAATATAGAAGAATAGAAGAATGGAAATATAGAAGAATAGCTATATAGGATAATATAGAAGAATAGAAGAATGAAAATATGGAAGGATAGATATATAGGATAATATAGAAGAATAGAAGAATGAAAATATGAAAGGATAGATATATAGGATAATATAGAAGAATAGAATAATGGAAATATAGAAGAATAGATATATAGGATAATATAGAAGAATAGAAGAATGCAGGATAGAAGGATAGATATATAGGGTAATATAGAAGAATAGAAGAATGGAAATATAGAAGAATAGCTATATAGGATAATATAGAAGAATGAATGAAAATATGGAAGGATAGATATATAGGATAATATAGAAGAATAGAAGAATGAGAACATAGAAGAATAGATATATAAATGGATGGAAAGACGGATAGATAGATGGATAGTAGGATAGATGGCAGGAAGGATGGATAAATAGAAGGATAGATGGATAGATGTCAGGAAGGATGGATAAATAGAAGGTTAGATAGATGGATGGCAGGAAGGATGGATAAATAGAAGGATAGATGGATAGATGTCAGGAAGGATGGATAAATAGAAGGATAGATAGATAGATGGCAGGAAGGATGGATAAATAGAAGACAGGAAGGATGGATAAATAGAACGATAGATGGATAGATGGCATAAAGGATGGATAAATAGAAGGATAGATGGATAGAAAAATCAATTTAAAATGACGGGATGAAAAGATGAAAGGGCCTGTTTTGTACACACAGTAAATAAATAAAATCAAAATAGAATTTTGCAAAATTTCAAAAAAATTGTAAAATAGATTTACATTTTTTTCTGAGAACACTGAAAGAGATCTATACTCTTTTTTTTGCATATTTAACATTTTATTTGATAGAATAATTTTTATCTGAAAACCATGAAACTTTCCCCAAAAAATCTGAAAGTTTTCAGACATAAAACTTTTAAACATGTAAAATATTTAGTCTGAAAAGACTAGGAGAGTTTATGGAGATAGTAAAGATTATCGTAGTTCTTCAGGTTTTGTTGTTGTGCTCATAAAAAAGTAGTTTGAAATATGTCAAAAAATGTCAAAATAATCGAATTGATGTAGGCTATACCTTTCCAAAATTCAACTTACATTCAATTTGGTTTATCTCACCCCATATTACTAAAATGAAATAAAAGTGAAAAATGTTGATAGCAGACTAAAGAAAGCAAAAATGACTATTTTTTGAGGGAAGCGTTTGCGAAATAAATCCAAGCAGATATAATTTGAACCATCAACAAGTTTTCTCGATACCATATAAATAGACCCATTACATACAAAATGGAACTGTGTTCCAAGTGTTCCTATTGAAATATGAAAATGTAAGCGTTTCTTCACTCATCCCATTTTTTTAGCAAATATTATCTTTAAATGAAAAAATGTAAAAATGTCCGATTCACAACAGTACCATTAAAATCTTTATCTGAACAAGTATGATTATTTATTTATTTAGTATTTATTTTCAAACACAAAATACAAAATAATAATGTATGATGGTTCAGCTTAAAATAAAACACAAAAGAAAATTTATTATGAGCCAATTGAAAATAATGTTTGATAATTTTGTTTGATCATTTTTGCTGAAACAAAGTATGCATATTGAAATCTCAACTAAATATACATTCATTGAATTAGATATCTAAGTTTATAATTTTGAAAACTGATTATTTTCAACTGTGGTTTTTCTGCAAGATGAAGCTGTCTTCACATTGTTAATCACATAACAGTTTCAAGGGTACCGTTGTAAATCAGGCATGCCCCCTATACCTGGTAGACAGTGGTGTTAGTGATATGTTTAATGACCGGCAGCTCAACCTGTGGGGATTCCACAGTCAGGTAGAACTCACGCTTAATCTGACCCACACGGTTAGTAGCCAGGCAGCTATATACACCGGAATCTAATAAAAATTTATCTTAAAAACTTGATCTCGATATTTAATGTGGGCACTTTTCAATTTAGGTTATCTTTGCAGGATATGACCACGACGGGATATCAAAACAAAATTAAATTAATCCGAAGGTGTGCATAAGCTGGATATCAACTTGATCCAGAGTTTAAACACAAAAGATCTGCTAGGATGCTACTGGGAGCAGCTGGGATCTGCTAGGATGCTACAACTCCTATAGAAGCGGCTGGCTACGATGCTAATCCTCCTCTAGGAACGGCTAGCTACGATGCTACTACTTGTTTAGCTACGATACTAATCCTTCTCTAGGAGCGGCTAGCTACGATGCTAATACTCCTCTAGGAGCAGCTAGCTAGGATGCCAGTGCTCCTCTAGGAGCAGCTAGCTAGGATGCTACTACTCCTCTAGGAGTAGCTAGCTAGGATGCTACTAACCCTCTAGGAGCAGCTAGGTAAGATGCTACTACAACTCTAGGAGCACCTAGCTAGGATGCTTCTACACCTCTAGGATGCTACTGCTCCTCTAGGACCAGCTAGCTAGGATGCTACTACTCCTCTAGGAGCAGCTTTCTAGGATGCTACTACTCCTTTAGGAGCGGCTAGCTAAGATGCTGCTACTCCTCTAGGAGAAGCTAGCTAGTATGCTGCTACTTCTCTAGGAGCAGCTAGCTAGGATGCTACTACTCCTCTAGGAGCGGCTAGCTAGGATGCTACTACACCTCAAGGAGCGGCTAGCTAGGATGCTACTACACCTCTAGGAGCGGCTAGCTAGGATGATAATACTCCTCTAGGAGCGGCTAGCTAAGATGCTACTACACCTCTAGGAGCGGCTAGCTAGAATGATAATACTCCTCTAGAAGCGGCTAACTAGGATGCTACTACTCCTCTAGGAGCAGCTAGCTAAGATGCTACTACTCCTCTAGGAGCAGCTAGCTAAGATGCTACTACACCTCTAGGATGCTATTAGTATTTCTGAAAGTTTGAATGTTGGGAATAAGTTTAAAAACAACTAACAAGGAGTATTGAGACAAAGTTTTCTGCTCGTCTTTATAATTCCTTAACTAGGATTTATTCCAGTTTTTAATCCTAAACCTACAGTGTTTAATTAGTATTTATTACAGTTTTTAATCCTAAACCTCCAGTGTTTAATTAGGATTTATTCCAGTTTTTAATCCTAAACCTACAGTGTTTAATTAGGATTTATTCAAGTTTTTAATCCTAAACCTACCGTGGTTAATTAGGATTTATTCCAGTTTTTAATCCTAAACCTACAGTGTTCAATTAAGAATTATTTTAGCCTTAATCCTATACCTAATAATACTACAGAAATTAACTAAGATTTATTTTAGTCTTAATCGTATACCTAATAATCCTAGAGATCTTAACTAAGATTTACTCTAGATTTAATCCTGTACCTAAAAATCCTACAGTTTTTAATTAGAATTTCTTCTAGTTTTAATCCTATACCTAATAATCCTACAGTTATTAACTAGGATTTATTCTAGTTTTAATCTCTAATTAACAAACCCAATCCTTTCTTAGACTTTACATCTGAAAAGACTAAAATCATAATTTAAACTTGTTTACAAAATTTAAAATTGTTATCTCATTTTTTATGTTACAGCTTTTCATCTTACAATAAAAACTATTTCTGAACATTTTAAAGCCAAAATGGTAAAAAAAGGTCATTTTTTTATCAATCCCCCCCCGGGCTTCGGCTCCCTCCCATGGTTTACCTGCTAGGGTTAATGTGTGAATGTGTATTTTGCTAGTTGTAGATAAACTTCTTGATTCTTTAAACCATGTTATATTTGGAGGTGGTACACCTAAACAACATTTTTTATTTAACTTTTAACTTTTACTTATTCTAATTCAAACACATCGATTCACTGTATTTTGAAATCTTTTTTTAGGATTATAGTTAAGCAAAATTAAAAATATTTCGGGTTACCTTGAAATCTCAAAAAATTGTTAAGTCAAACGCCTTTTTAGAGTCTAAACTACAAAACAAATGGAATTTTCTCAAAAAGGGCTTCACAAATCTCAAGCAAACCTTCGAATCAAACGCCTTTTCCAAGTCTGAACTTTACAACAAAGGTTAAATGGAATTTTCTCAAAAAGAGCTCCTCAGGAATTTATTTACTATAACACGGTTTCTCGATATTTATGATTTAGATAAATCTGATTTACTTATTTATTAAATTTACCGAGTGCTTCGCAGACCAATGAGAATTGTTCTCCTGTTAATTTCTTGTAAAGTGTGTTCAGGTTCATGGTAGATTCGGAGAAAAGTGGGCCTACTTCTGAACATAAACCATGCCTTTTGTTAAAGGGAATATTCTCAAATTTGAACCATGGAGGTAGCTTTCACTTATTTAAACAAAATTGTAGTACACTTATCAACATAAAAAGGTAATTTATAGAATTAAAATAATATAATATTAAATCTGTGTTTGTTTGTTTGTGTTCCAGATCATAACTCATGAACCCCTTAATCGATTTAACTTATTTTGATCGAGAAACTCTATATATCCACGCCTTAACGCCATGAAATATGCACACAATACTCGAAAAACCAAGTATTTTCTGCATGCAAATCTTTATGTTAGTAAATTACAATTTTTTAAATGATTCGTTCTTTTAAATATTTCTGGTTAGTCCCGGAAATCGCAATTCAAAACTATAACACGATCCAATATGATGTGGGACACCCTGTATATAACTTGATATCTACCAATTTCAATTATAATTATTCATCAACTAGATATGAAACTAGAACATATATTTTATAAGTTTAAACTAGAATACCTATACCCCTGAGCCGTCTTTATATAATGATCTGTAAGGGGACAATTGATTTATTTTACATGAAGAAAGACTGCTATAAAAATTTGCATCCATTTTAAAGACTTGACCAGCTTAAAGGTGTCGCAACTCAATGGTTTTAAATTTTACATCACTTTTTCACTTATACTTTTTCTAGCTAGTAAAGAGCATTTTTTTAGTCATTAAAAAGTAATTGGCAAAACTCTCATTTATTTTTTTGGTTAGAGGAGCTTGAAACTTTTGATCCCTGTGATCTGATTAAATGAGTTTATTTCTATCCATTCTTTTAAAAGTTATAAGCTTTGATTTAGCTGTTTTGTATCTGTTTAAGACTATGTTCTCAAATTATTTTTAAATTGACTTTTTAATTATTTGATTTAACTAAATATGGTGTTTTGATTAACCAAAGCTATAAAGTATAAACCAATTCATACAAATCTAAAGCTATGATCCAAACATAATTTTTAAATCAAATCTAACAAAAAACATTATGCCCCAATCCTGATGATTAACAATTCAATTGTTAAATTTTGCATGTTTTATGATTAAATTGTTTAATTTTACATGCTTAATTATTCCAAAGTTGGATTAAATGATGGCTTGATAAAGAATTAGAACTCGTAAATTTTAAATTATTTTTGTAAGTTTGTTAAATTTGTTCCATTGAAACTAATAGAAAAATAGATAATACTAAAATACATCTCATTCTAGTATTTTGCAGATTTTTTAGCGGAGGCACGATTTTTAACGTATACCGTCCATGTCCTGATAATGTAACGTGCAACTCGAAATTCAGCCGTTTTGAGAGTAATTGGACACAAACAAACAGACGACACACAGACAGACAAGTTCTATATTATGTAAATAAATAGATATATATGGTATTTTTACAAATATTGATTGAAACACCCTTATTTTAAACAACAGTATTTTCTATTTTCAATATTTTTGAACACTCTGTTGTCTGATGTACAATAATAATTTAATTATCTGGTCCGTCTCCCTAGATATACACTTCAAGGTTTATAGCATATTACATATATAAGTTGGAATATTAGATATTCTAGATACATATCGAATCATTCTTTCGAACCTTGGACAGTTTATGAAATTATGCCAATCTTGAATAATTTAGAACAATTTTTAAAGAACCCTTTGCCAATTTTTTGACAATTCTTACACAGACAAAGACAATGTACACTTATTTGACTACCCCTTAAAATTTACTTAAATATTTCTTTGACAATAAAAATTGGTCAACCATTTACCTGTCTGTAAACAGTTCTATGATCATCCTTAGACAACTTTTGGGCAATCCTTGGACAATTCTTCGATCATTTTTGGACAGTTCGTAAATCAACCTTGGATAATTCTAGGACTTTCCTTGGACAATTCTAGGACCATCCATGGACAATTCTAGGACCCTCTTTGGACAATTCTAGGACCATCTTTGGACAATTCTAGGACCATCCTTGGACAATTCTAGGACCCTCTTTGGACAATTCTAGGACCCTCTTTGGACAATTCTAGGACCATCCTTGGAAAATTCTAGGACCATCATTGGACAATTCTAGGACTTTCCTTGGACAGTTCTAAAATCAACCTTGGCCAATTCTAGGACCATCTTTGGAAATTCTTGGACCATTCTTGGACAATTCTAGGACCATCTTTTGACAATTCTAGGACCATCTTTGGACAATTCTAGGACCATCCTTGGACAATTCTAGGACCCTCTTTGGACAATTCTAGGACCATGTTTGGACAATTCTAGGACCATCTTTGGACAATTCTAGGACCATCTTTGGACAATTCTAGGACCAGCTTTGGACAATTCTAGGACCATTCTTGGCTAATTTCTTGAGAGTTTAGGTTGAATTGGAATTCCACGCCAGTATAACTATGATACGTTAGATCAAACACATAGGTTTGTTCTTATTGCACTAACATTTTTTTCATTTTTTTTATCATTCCTATTGAATTAAAAATGCAAGATATTAAAAATACTTTTGAGAAACTTTTATTCTGCAGTGGAAGGATTAGGAATTTACATTAGAAAATATCCCTCAAAGATTTCCCAACAAAATTTGCTGAGACACATTTTTCTCTAAACTTGTTTTCTTCAAAATATTACACAGGAGGGCAGGAGAAGAAAAATATAGGGGAGAGAGCGAGTGGAGAATAGATGAGAAAGAAAAGGGGGAGTGGAGTAAAAGGAGAGTGTATTGGAGGGGGGATTGGAGGGAAAAAAGAGTGGAGTTGGAGGAAAGTAAGTGGAGGGGGTATGAAAGGATGAAGTTGTTCATTTGAGTTTTAGTCCCACCATGAATAAAGCTTTAATCTTTTGTAGAAAAAATTATTTTTAAATTTATATTTTTATTCTTTAAATTAGTTCGCGTTACTAATTGATTCTTCAAATTACTTTTTTTAAGATAAAAATAGATTTAATTAATTTTTAGAATTAAATCATTTATCCAAAAAATGCAGAGTAATATTTTTTTTAAACCAGCTTGCATACATATAAATCCATAATAAAAAGACTGGTTTCTGCTGATAAGATTTTTTATCACTCTGTAATCCTTGATTACATAAAAGATTTAAGGTCCATTCAGGGTTTAGTCATGTGTTTGTTGTCTATTCTGAACCAATAGAAATTGCATAACGGTAACATCTATATTTCTATCTATCTCATTATCCAATTAGAGATAAATCCTTATATTGGCGCTTTACACTAAATGAAAATATTTACTTCTATTGAAACTACAGTGATATAAGCCTAAGGTGGCAAAATTCCAAATACTTTTTGAAATCAGAAGATAAATAAATTTCTTTATAGTACTAAAATGTAAATATCTAGGGACACAATAAGAGTATAAGTGAGTTATGCCAGGTTGTCGTAATACTTTAAAGTCGACCCCATATTCAAATCTTGTCATAGCAGCCTGGATCTCACACTCGCCGCTGGCAATGTACCAAACATCGTCTGATAACCAGACTTCTACAGTGTTCGCGAAAAATGTAAAGATGTATAGGCTGATCTCAAATTGAATTCGGTTTCGATCGCTGCTAATTTTGCTTCTATCTGCACAAAATCTTTTAAAAACTGAGATAAAAAAATAATAAAATGAGAATTAGTTGGACTTGCTATTGATAGTTTAACACCATTGCTGACCAATTAATATCAATATAAAACAATAGTCACAGTAAAGCTGAATACCTAAAAGCAAAGAATTAATTTTTTTTTATTTCTTTGAAACATATCTAAGTTCAAACAGGGCAAATATTAATTTAAACTTTTTCTTTCATCTCACATTTATTCAGGGAAAACCTGGAGATTAGCAGAGTAAAGTTTTTGCTCGCTGAAATTAAAAAAACAAAGTAAAAAATTTGTTTTATGTTTATCAAAAATAAGAATTAGAAGATTAAACAATCCACAAACTCTAATTTTCTAATGTTTATATCTTTGCAACTTTATGTCGTAGACCTTGGACATTTCAATCTATGTAAAATAATCAAATGGCAATGTTTTAAATATAAAAAGTCTACATCGCAAGTTGCAAAGATAGAGCTAAGAATTAAAATTTGGTGATAAGGATGAACCAAACCTCTATAGAGTTCATAAAGAAGATGTTAGTTCCACATTTTTTTTTTGAAAATATATTTCGTTTTGGGTTGACCCTCGTCAGTTCAAACGTAAAATAGCCATAAAATAAACAATAAAAAATGTTAATAAAACCACAACAAAATAAGCGAACAAAAAGGATTTTAAAAAACAATTGGGCGTCAAATGGACAAAAGGGAAACGAACTCAGATCATGAGATGGAAAAAAGATAATTTGCAAATATACACTTTATAAAAAATGTTCTAAGACAATTATTCCTTGAGATTGTTTCTGTCAGGAAGATTAAAAACAAACTGTTTATATGTATAATGTATAAAGTGGTGGTAGGGGGCGATATAATTAACGAACTTTTACGTAAATAGGTGGGGGGGGGGGCGGTGTGTTTAAGGAGGGATATTCAAACTTTTTAAAGAATTTGACATAAACAATACTCTTTTTTAATCTAGAGATTAGAAAACGTAAATGTGAAGCAAGATACAAATATAGTTGGTCAAAAATGAGAATAAAAGTATAAGAGAAAAAATTTTAGAGTTCAGTATTCACGGCATGAAACCAAAAAATAGTTTCTCTCTACAAATCCGAGATCCTTTCAGTGTATTCAGATTCCTGGTTTTATAGTCAGTAAGTTTTCACTTTTAACCCCATTTTTCCCACTAGACGACTTTTCAAATTCAATTCAATTGGTTGTATAAAGACTTGGGTCCGTGGAACTCCAAAAAAGTTCATTGTACGCTTTCGTTGATGTCTTTAATTATTTTATTATTATTTTAAAGCATGGTAGCCTGCCTTTATCCATGGAATCCGAGATATACAGTTCTATTCGAACCATTGTAGATCCGAAACCATTTATTCCTAAACAAAATATATATAGTAAATCTGAACCCATTTATTCCTAAACAATATATATATAGTCAATCTGAACCCATTTATTCCTAAACAATATATATAGAGTCAATCTGAACCCATTTATTCCTAAACAAAATATATATAGTCAATCTGAACCCATTTATTCCTAAACAATATATATAGAGTCAATCTGAACCCATTTATCCCTAAACAAAATATATATAGTCAATCTAAAGCCATTTATTTCTAAACAAAATATATATAGTCAATCTGAACCCATTTATTCCTAAACAAAATATATATATAGTCAATCTGAACCCATTTATTCCTAAACAAACTATATAAAGTCAATCCGAACCCATTTATCCCTAAACAAAATATATGAAGTCAATCTGAACCAATTTATACCTAAACAATATATATATAGTCAATCTGAACCCATTTATTCCTAAACAATATATATATATAGTCAATCTGAACCCATTTATTCCTAAACAAAATATATATTGTCATTCTGAACCCATTTATTCCTAAACAATATATATATAAAGTCAATCTAAACCCATTTATTCCTAAACAATATATATATAGTCAATCTGAACCCATTTATTCCTAAACAATATATATATATAGTCAATATGAACCCATTTATTCCTAAACAATTTATATATATAGTCAATCTGAACCCATTTATTCCTAAACAAAATATATACAATCAATCCGAACCCATTTATTCCTAAACAAAATATATAGATAGTCAATCTGAACCCAGTTATTCCTAAACAATATATATAGAGTCAATCTGAACCAATTTATACCTAAACAATATATATATAGTCAATCTGAACCCAGTTATTCCTAAACAATATATATAGAGTCAATCTGAACCCATTTATTCCTAAACAATATATATATAGTCAATCTGAACCCATTTATTCCTGAACAATATATATATATAGTCAATCTGAACCCATTTATTCCTAAACAATTTATATATATAGTCAATCTGAACCCATTTATTTCTAAACAATATATATATATAGTCAATCTGAACCCACTTATTCCTAAACAATATATATATATATAGTCAATCTGAACCCATTTATTCCTAAACAAAATATGTATATAGTCAATCTATAGCAGGGTATCATGATAACAACTGGATATCCCTTCAGGGTATGAGAACAACTGGATATCCCTGCAGGGTATCATGATAACAACTGGATATCCCTGCAGGGTATATGAGAACAACTGGATATCCCTGCAGGGTATGAGAACAACTGGATATCCATGCAGGGTATATGAGAACAACTGGATATCCCTGCAGGGTATGATAACAACTGGATATCCCTGCAGGGTACATGAAAACAACTGGATATCCCTGCAGGGTACATGAGAACAACTGGATATCCCTGCAGGGTATGATAACAACTGGATATCCCTGCAGGGTATATGCGAACAACAGGATATCCCTGCAGGGTATATGAGAACAACTGGATATCCCTGCAGGGTGTATGAGAACAACTGGATATCGAACAGGGATGAAATTAATCCGTAGATTTGTATAGAATGGAGATCAATGCTTAATCCCGGGATGCAAAACACTAAAATGTTGACCTCGAAATCCATTTGAATCAAATTATTTCTCTGACAAAAGTAATTTTGAGTCTTATCTTAATGAATTAAACAGGGGTTTCTTCAAACAAAAAGTTTGTGTTAATTTAATTAGAAGTTTGTTAATTTGACATCTTTAATGAATTAAATTAATTTCAACGTTAATTATTTCTTTTATTTTAGTTGTGTCGTCATTTAATGAATAAATTCTAAAGAGAAAAGTTTAAAAGAAAAAACTGAACTTAGACTTTAAGTAAATACTTTTAATCCTTTAGAAGTAAAAAACTAAAAAATGAAAGATAAAGAAAATCTAACAAAATTCAAAATTAAAGTTTTGTTAAAGGAACGGAGGGTCAGATCAAAAAAATTTTAAGCTTTGCTTGTAACTTTTACAAGTTTTTCTTTAGATTTACAGGGGGATTTTTTAATTTACAGGGGGGATTTTTTTAATTTACAGTGGGTATTATTAGATTTACAGGGGGGATTTTTAGATTTACAGGGGGATTTTTAGATTTACAGGGGGATTTTTAGATTTACAGGGGGGATTTTTAGATTTACAGGGGGGATATTTTAGATTTATCTGATGAAGCGGGGGGGGGGGGACGTTGTATTTTCTTCTTATTGTTTGAAAACAAAGCCTAGCTTGCAATTTGCATAGAAAATAATACTGCGGAGTCAGTATTTAGTATTCATTCGACATTTTCAAATATAGAAACATTTTTTTCCGACATTTCGGCCATAGAATAATATTAGAAAACTCTGCATTTCTTCCATTCTTTTAAGAACTTTTATATTTATTACTATTTATTATTTATTTTTGCTAAGAAAAAATTTATTACAATTATACATTCTTTAGCTATCTATATAATAAAACAAGACGTTCAAATATACGTTGCCTATAGCCGGCTAAACGGCTGGACCGATTGGGCTGAAATTTTTTGAGGACACTCATGATTCGAAACAAAAACAATCAAGCCATAAATGGCTGTCATTCATGATTGATCCTAGACTTTAGGGGGGGGGGGGGTCCAGAGATGGTATCCAGGAGGTTTGGAGTTGGACTCAATCAGCATTTATTTCTCTTATTTTAGATTATTATTTCTATACTGATTTATAGTATTAAAATTGTTTTTAATTGTTACTATCATCATTATCATTCATAATTGTTATCATTATGTTAGCTATAGATAGCCAAACGGCTTTACCGAATGGGGTGAATTTTTTTGAGGAAACCCTTGAGTACCCTGGGGGTAACATAGGATAAAAAATAGAAATAATCTTTTTTCAAAAATCCAATTTTTTTTTTGAAAATCACATTTTTTAAAATTCTAGATAATTTTTTACCACGGGCAAGGCCGGTGTTTTAGCTAGTTGTTAATATTGTTATTATTATTAAAAGCAGACGAAATCCCAGTTTGTCTGAGGTTGAGGCCTTATAGGAAGTAATTGTACTTCCACGGGGATTTGAAGCACATTTTTATTTTTAGAAAAACATTGTTTATTAAAAAATATTACCATTCTATTCATCACTTTGTCATGGTTTATTGTAGTTTTGCAAACCTTCCTCCTTTAGAAAGTTTAATTTGCCATTCTCAGTGAGTTCTATCTCAGGTTGCTGAGTTACTTGTTCAAAAAAATTTAATGCATCTTCCCTTTTCAAGTGAATAGTAAAAAATACGAAATTAGGAAAAGAATTTAATTACTGTTATTATTAACAATACTTTTTACAATTATTTTGAGACTGAAAATACTTCATTTATTTTTTTATTATTTGATCAATACAATCGTAATTATTTATTTTATATTCTATATTTTTAAAACTTACCTTTACACATGAGCACCCCTGCATCTTCCTTTGTTACTTGTTTGATCTTCAAATATTTTCTGTGTGTTTTATATCTAGTCCAGGAGTAATCTATTATTGTGCCCTAATAACAATAATAACAATACTAACAATAATAACAATAATAGGAAGAATCAAAGTCTAATGATATAAGATTGAATTGATCAGAAGAGAATTGATTGATTCTTAATCAAAATTAATTCTTTTTAATGTAATTTTTCTTTATCTTTATGAAAAAATATAATCTGAAACATAAAAATTTAATCCGAGTTCAATGTTAAAGTTAATTTTGTTGAAATGACGTGTACTATAAATGTAAAAGATATCGTTTGCTTTCTAAAAAAGTGTTTAATTCTACCGATATCCTCCATTATTACGTTAGCAGAAAACACCAACGAACTTTTACAGTGAAACAACATAGAACATAATCAACTTTCAATTTTAAAAACATGGATACTTCATTCTTTTTTATACACACTTTTCAGGTTACCGTTGTAACCCGAAATCTGTAAATGGAGTTTCAATTAAAAATATGAGTTCAGTCCCTTCAATTACAATTACGAGTTCAGTCCCTTTAATTGAAAATACTAGATCAGTCCCTTTAATTGAAAATACGAGATCAGTCCCTTTAATAAAAAAAACGAGTTCAGTCCCTTTAATTAAAAATATGAGTTCAGTCCCTTTAATTAAAAATATGAGCTCAGTCCCTTTAATTAAAAATACGAGTTCAGTCCCTTTAATTAAAAATATGAGTTCAGTCCCTTTAATTAAAAATATGAGCTCAGTCCCTTTAATTAAAAATACGAGTTCAGTCCCTTTAATTAAAAATACGAGTTCAGTCCCTTTAATAAAAAATACGAGATCATTCCCTTTCATTAAAAATACGAATTCAGTCCCTTTAATTAAAAATACGAGTTCAGTCCCTTTAATTAAAAATACGAGTTCAGTCAATTTAATTAAAAATACGAGTTCAGACCCTTTAATTAAAATTACGAGTCCAGTCCCTTTAATTAAAAATACGAGTTCAGTCCCTTTAATTAAGAATACGAGTTCAGTCCCTTTAATTAAAAATACAAGATCAGTCCCTTTAATTAAAAAATAGTACCTCTTTACTCCACTCCACATAAGGATTTGGTTTCCCCTCGACAGGGCAGGATATTCTGAAAAAAAACTTTTGAATTTTTAAGCAAATGAAAAAAAGGTGTCCCGATGAAGAAAAAAAATTTTAGATAGTTTTTAATCTTCAAAATTACAAAGTTTTTTTAGTGATTTGATTAAAAGTTAGAATAAAAAATACTTCTATCAATAACTTGAGATTTCTAAGATGTGGTCTTCCATTGCACCTTTAAATAAGACGAAAATATCAAGATTTCAAATTTTAATTATCTAACTCTTATATAAATAAATTATATTAGTCAAAAATAATGATTTTTGTATTATAATTTACAATGAGACCCATAAAGCTGTGGAATAGAAAGACAGCTGTGAGACTCAAATTATGATTTCAAATAGGCCAATGAATGTAAAACACAGTTATTGTGCAATGTGTAGTGTACGAAATCTCATTTCACTTCAAATCAGATAAATCAGTCTTCTTATTCCACAGTTTATAGGTAACACCTGTATTTGTTATTTATTTTATTTTTCTGATGAGCGGGGGAAGGCAGGCGGCCATGAGCCACCACTATTTCCCCTTCCGTGCCACATATTAGCTTTTTCTCTTCCGGCAGCCATGAGCCACAACTATTTCCCCTTCCGTGCTACATATTAGCTTTTTCTCTTCCGGCAGCCATGAGCCACCACTATTTCCCCTTCCGTACCACCACACTTGACTCTTCCGGGCAAAACATTTTTTAAATGGTATATTTAGGGCCTTTAAAGTGTGATTTTAAAAAATCCAGCCGCGTCACGCAAAAAAGCACAACTCAAACCATTTTTTCAATTCCACTTAAGATTAATATTTTGTGTGTTGAATTCTTAAACTGTTTTACAATGAAATTTTGACAAATTTGACTGAGTATTGCATCTTGAAATATCACATTACTGACTCATTATACTAAATCCGTCTTAAAATCACCCATTAACCAACTTCCCCCGCTCATCTGATATCAAACACGATCTTCTAGTCGATTATAAGTCTGTGTTAAATCAACTTCAAAAAATATACAAAATTTTGCCCTGATTAATGAAAAGGTGACATTAAATGTTAAAACAATATTAAATTTTTCTTTTCAGTTTTTTACCTAACATCCTCTCCAGTCTGTGCTACGATTCTGACCACAGATACAGGACTTGTCGGAGGATTCTTCTCCTCCACCCTTCCCCCTACACTACCCAGTATATACAGGGTACCTAGAGAAACAGAACTTAATTCCTTCCCCCTACACTACCCAGTATATACAGGGTACCTAGAGAACCAGAACTTGAACCCTTCCTCCTTCACTACCCAGTATATACAGGGTACCTAGAGAAACAGGGCTTAAACACTTCATTCTACACTACCCAGTATATACAGGGTACCTAGAGAAACAGAACTTAAACCCTTCCTCCTACACTACCCAGTAAACACAGGGTACCTAGAAAAGCAGAACTTAAACCCTTCCTCCTACACTACCCAGTATACACAGGGTACCTAGAGAAGCAGAACTTAAACCCGTCCTCCTACAATACCCAGTATACACGGGGTACCTAGAGAAACCGGACTTAAAACCCTTCCTCCTACACTACCCAGTATACACAAGGTACTTAGAGAAACAGAACTTAATTCCTTCCTCCTACACTACTCTGTATACACAGGGTACCTAGAGAAACAGAACTTAAACCCTTCCTCCTACACTACCCAGTATACACAAGGCACCTAGAGAAATCGGACTTAAATCCTTCCTCCTACACTACTCTGTATACACAATGTACCTAGAGAAACAGAACTTAAATCCTTCATCCTACACTACCCAGTATACACAGGGTACCTATAGAAACAGAACTTAAATCCTTCCTCCTTCACTACCCAGTACAGACAGGGTACCTAGAGAAACAGAACTTAAACCCTTCCTCCTACACTACCCAGTATACACAGGGTACCTAGAGAAACAACTTAAACCCTGTGTGGTGTTTACCAAAGTAAAGTGGAGGAAAAGAAAAGAAATAAATACCAAATTGTGCCTTGAATTAATATCATTAGAAAGAGTAATATAAATCAAAAGTATCATTAAGAAAAATAATAAATTGTCTGTTTCATAAATTAGATATTTTTAATATCACTGTAAACACAATTAGCATTGGTCCCCTCCTTTCCTTAGCAAATTGTTACTCTTAAAGGAAATATTCTTTAAATCTATAAAATAATACTGATTTGACCATAGTTTATAAATGATTTTTTTTTGTTTAACATTGTGAATATTTGGTTTAAGCATCTCATCTGGAATCTGGATTTACAGACCTAGGATCGAAATAAAACTGATTAATCAATTTGATCCATCCTAGTATCCGATTTTTCTAGTATCCCCCCCCCCTCGTCCCAAAACAGCGTACACAATCATTAATATATCCGGCCATGCAATGAGGCAAAATCAGTGTTAGCAAATTATTTTAACAATTTTCGAATTTTCTAAATCAGTGAATTTAGAATGAAATTGTCTAAACTTTGATCTAAGAAAATAATAACATTGTCTACACATTACTCAACTCACCTAACCAGAGCAGCATTATTTTCAGACCCAGGGACAGACAGTAAAATTTTGAAAAGATTCCATTTTTTCTTTAATTTGTACAATTTTCCGTTCAGCTGATTCTTTGTCTGGTTTCAATGATCCTTTTTTCTGTTCACTGCAGGGTTTCTGCTTCTTATAGTCGCTGTATCTATTTAATTAGTTTTCTATACTTCTTCTTATTTCTTCTCTGTTTCTTTATTTTTATTCATTTTTTATCTGAAAAGTAGAAAAAGTTAAATAAAAAATGTTTTCTCAGGTAAGGTAAGACCATAAGAATTCACCAAATTCTGTAATATACAATGAACTCATTTATACAATGAACTCATTTTCGGTGGCTGTACATTGGTTGTTTTTAAACAAATGCAACCGAAACTGGACTTGAACCGAAACATGAAATTGAACCCAGTATACAGATCTCAGTCGCAGGTTGTCCAGAGCTATATAGTTACACAATACACATATAATGATAACATGGAGCGAGGTAAAATAATTCATTATTTCAAAATATTTATCAAAAACCCTCTCCTCCTCCCAAAAAAAGAACATTATTGTTTCGACTAGTTTTTAGCCACTGAAACCGAGTATATTTCAGAATAAATTTGTGTACATTAAATAAATTCTCTTATAGCCGACCGTTTGGTTTTCTAAGTTATATACCAATTTAGTTTCAGTAGAAGTAAATATTTCCATTTACTGATAGCGCAGATTTAATTTTAAGGATTCATAACTCTAATTGGATAATGAGATAGATAGAAAGATAGATGTTATTGCCATACTATTTCTATTGGTTCAGAATTGACACCTAACACATGACTGAATCCTGATTGGATCAGGCGCTAATGGACTCAGCATACAGGAGTGATAAAGTACACACAAGGTCATCCACATTTAACAAAGAATGAGCTTTAAAAAGACTGTTGACGTAATTTCATGTGACAATTCATTTGAAGAGTGGTATGTTCTATTCACAACGGTACCCTTGCAACCTTTGTCTGATCATGGATGAAATATTCCAGGTTTTCTACAGAGGTATATTATTATATATATTATTATATCAATACAATGAAGACCAGCCCTACCGATGCTATCCCCCCCCCCTTCACAATTCCGCTTTATGCTACTTGGAATATTTGAGGACTAGTTTTCGGAAATAAGAATGAGAAAATATTGTTTCGCATTTCGAGGGTACAATTTAAGAAAAAAATGTTCGTTAATCCTCATCAAGCTACCCCCTCCCCTCCCCTCCTACTCAAAACTTTTTCATAGTTCAGGTTTCCAAACTAATTTAAAAATAAATATCAAATTTAAATTAAACAACATTACATTCATCAGTAATAATGGATTGCAGGAATTGCATTTAGTATCTTCTTTACTCCTTGAATAAGAATGGATTTTAGAAATTGTATTTTTATTTTCTTTACTCCTTGAGTAAGAACAGATTGTAGGAATTGTATCTATAGTATTTTCTATTCTTCTTGAATAAGAATGAATATCAGGAATTGTATCTAGTATCTTCAATACTCCTTGAATAAGAATGGATTGCAGGAATTGTATCTAGTATCTTCGTTACTCCTTGAATAAGAATGTATCAGGAATTGTATCTAGTATCTTCAATACTCCTTGAATAAGAATGGATTGCAGGAATTGTATCTAGTATCTTCGTTACTCCTTGAATAAGAATGAATTGCAGGAATTGTATCTAGTATCTTCGTTACTCCTTGAATAAGAATGAATTGAAAGAATTGTATCCAGTATCTTAATCTTAAATACTCAGCTTGAGTATAAGTGGATTATAGGAATTGTATCTATACTCCTTGATTAAGAATGGATTGCAGAATTGTAAATAGTATCTTCTATACTCCTTGAATAAGAATGGATTGCAGGAATTGTATATAGTATCTTCTATACTCCTTGAATAAGAATGGATTGCAGGAATTGTATCTATAAGTATTTTCTATACTTCTTGAATAAGAATGAATATCAGGAATTGTATCTAGCATCTTCTATACTCCTTGAATAAGAATGGATTGTAGGAATTGTATCTAGTATCTTCTATACTCCTTGAATAAGAATGGATTGTAGGAATTGCATCTAGTATCTTCTATACTCCTTGAATAAGAATGGATTGCAGGAATTGTATCTAGCATCTTCTATACTCCTTGAATAAGAATGGATTGCAGGAATTGTATCTAGCATCTTCTACACTCCTTGAATAAGAATGAATTGAAGGAATTGTATCTAAATCTAGTATCTTCTATGCTCCTTGAGTAAGAATGGATTATAGGAATTGTACCTAGTATCTTCTATACTCCTTGAGTAAAAATGGATTGTAGGAATTTTGCTCTAAGATTTACATATATAAATATACAAAAACTCAACAAAACATACAAACACAAATATTCTTTTGCCAAAACTTTCAACAAAAATTCATAGATAATCAAATTTTTTTCATATGAATGACAAAAATGACATTTTTGGACGTAAAATGTTATTTTACATGTCATTATGTCTCGCTGTATTTCTGTTTATTTATATTTTTTGTCTATTTTCTATTTTTATGTCTTGTCTATCTGTCTATTTACATATTCTTTTTATATTTATGTATTCTCTATCTGTTTATTTCAATTCGATAGTTTGTCTACCGGTCTAGAGTCCATCTCTACCTGTCTATCTTTGTCTTGTCTATCTGTTCATTCATTTCTTGTGTGTTTCTATCTTTATCTCTGCCCCCCCCCCTAGAAGTTTGTTAAGAATATTTGATTTATTCCTGCATCTTAGACCTTGTTTTCAATATTTTATCAGAATATTTCGTTCATATCAATCTACCCATAGATATAATTATCTATCTATCTATCTATCTCACAAGGCATAGACAGGGCGGTATGGGGGGGGGGGTTAAATTTTACCCCATACATATTTTTAACAATTTATTTTCTATATTTTTTTCAAATTGGTGGTGACAAAATCATAATCTGCTTTAAGCTGCTTATTTGATAGTACTGAAACCTACTCTAGAATTGTCTAGCTGCTCTATGCTGAAAGCTGCTTAGTTTAGGGTGCTGAAACCTACTTTCGAATTTCTAGTTGCTCTATGCTTTAAGCTGCCTAGTTGAGAGTGCTGAAACCTACTCTAGAACTGTCTAGTTGCTCTATGCTCTAAGCTGCTTAGTTGAGAGTGCTGAAACCTACTCTAGCACTGTCTAGTTGCTCTATGCTCAAAGCTGCTTAGTTGAAAGTGCTGAAACCTACTCTAAAACTGTCTAGTTGCTCTATGCTCTAAGCTGCTTTGTTCAGATTGCTGAAACCTACTCTAGAACTGTCTAGTTGCTCTATGCTCTAAGCTGCTTAGTTGAGAGTGCTGAAACCTACTCTAGAAATGTCTAGTTGCTCTATGCTCTAAGCTGCTTAGTTGAGAGTGCTGAAACCTACTCTAGAACTGTCTAGTTGCTCTATGCTCTAAGCTGCTTTGTGGAGAAAGCCTACTCTTGAATTTGTTAAACTTATACAAAGCTTTAAAGCTGAGATTAGAACTTGAAATAGGGCCGAGGCGTAAATGTATATTGTGAATTTATGTCAATTGATATATTACAATATGTTTATTGTATTCAAAAGAGAAATTACAGTTTAAAAAAAACTAAATTTCAAAAAGAAAAACAAGGATAGCTCGATCAGTCGTTCTTGATAAGTCAATCAATAACTTATAATGAATAATGACATGCCTTTCCATAGAGAGTCAAGTTAATTTACATTTACAACCCCTTTTAAAATTGTTTGGATTTATGCATCTGAACGCTATATTCTAAGTTTACAAGCTTTGTCTCTCCAAATTTCTCTGATCTGTTCAGATATTGAGGATTTAGAAAAGATCCAGAACAAGGAGTGTCCTGAAATTTTATCTTTCCACACCTCACGTTCTTCTAACATGGAGCTATGGTGCACAGGGATCCAAAATTTGAAAGCCCTCAGACATAATCTATGAGAATTTGACCATATATTTTTTAAAAACTAAAGATATATGTCTAGAGC
Organism: Eurytemora carolleeae; assembly: GCF_000591075.1. Lineage (NCBI taxonomy): Eukaryota > Metazoa > Arthropoda > Copepoda > Calanoida > Temoridae > Eurytemora > Eurytemora carolleeae. Next base: position 202,761 of record NW_019396202.1, read on the forward strand.
TATAAAAAAGCATAAGCGAGTTGGTTCGATTAGATCAATAACTACGGGTGTTGATACAACTTTACATAGCATAAAGCAGGATCTTTGCATACATTTTGTTTTTTCACTTAAAATCACCCCTTTTCCACATCGATTGATTTTTGGAGCAATCTCCACGAATTTTTCACTTGTAAGAATGTTGATAAAGAAAAAAGTTTTTTAAAAAGTTGTGAAAGGTAATGAGTGGAAGAAAGTGGTTTATATTCCTTTAAACTCAGTCAAAAATGCAATTTTATCTCTCTTTTTTAAGTTAAAAACCCAAACATATATCCCCCAAATAATTTTAAAATTTTCATATTTTTTGAAACCTCTGCCTGTTTCGAAGATCTATATTTCAGGATTTAAGATTTAAATTTGAATCAAAGAATGCTTTCACTAACTTTTTATGTCACTCGACCTATTTGATTGTTTTAATAAAGACCAAAAAATTTTTTGCACCAGTTAAATAAGTTACAGAGACTGTAAGAACTGACTATGTTAAGTTATCGTAAACAAAAATGTTCTTTAGCGAAAAAAAACAGTGTTTGTCTAGGTAGCATACAGGATACAGGGAGAACATTACACCTCTGGAATAGAATTCACTTCATGTGTTACTTTAATGTCGTCATTATATTCCGCAGTTTTCTGTGGTTCTCTATGTATAACGATGTATTTTTTAACTAGCTAACATGAAAATTATAAAAATATGTTATGTACATATATACTCGTATGTTAATCAGCAGGGCAGGGTTCGGAAATGTTAGTACAGTACAAGTACACACTTACAATATTTACTTTTCTTTTCTTTCTCACTTAATTCTATAACTTAACATATATTCTTTAGTAAAGGAATTGAGTCTTTGCCACAAAATTAAATTTTATAATCTCTCTATCTTTGCAACCTGATGATGTTATCCTTTGATATTTCAAAGTTAAATTATTTGATTTTAAATATCACAGGTCTAAAACATTGGGTTGCAAAGATATTGGGATTAGATCATCAGAGTTTGTAACAAAAGCTCAATATCTTATTCTTAAATTTAGAAATGTATGATGGATAAAAATCAAGAAAACTATTTGGGATACCACAGTTTTATCATCGTCTCATTAATATAAAGACGAATTCTATCAGTAAACAGGGTTATTTAAAACCTACATACGACAAAAAAAAATATAAGAAGATTTCTTTTTGAAGGAATCCAAGAGAAAGGTGTTTTTCTTTGACGGAAACCATAGAAAAAAGTCGCTCTGTCGGAAACCACGGAATACATATTCTCTTATGGCAAATATAAGTTCTTTCCGTTAACAAAAATTACGAAAAAGTATCTTTGTGGACGCGTGAAATTACACAGAAAACAAGAATTGTAGTCCTCTATAACGGAGACGGTGGAAGAGTACTGTTCTCTGTTGGAAATTGCGGGAAAAGTATTCCTCTTTGACGGAGTCAGAATAAAACTGAATAGAAACGGAGGAGAAACCATTGGTCGGTACAGTACAAGTAGAATCCACCGAGTCGGTACAAAATATTCCAGAATAACCATCTTTTGATTGTTTACAAAGAAACATTGTGATACTTTTTCGCTGTATTCAAGAACTAGCTTGAGAACCCAGCGTAGTTAGTCCCACCGTTTACCCGCGCTATGTCGTAAATTACGATTATATCTACAAATATAAAGTGGTTATCTCTGTTTGTTTGTCTTTTTGTTTGTTCTTCACTTGGTTTAAAATTTCAAATTTGAATGATTTTTTTATAGAGAAAGTTTAGATTCCAGGCATTGCTGGGTTCCAAAGCTAGTGTTTATGTAGATTAAAATAAAATTAAAAAGTGTATTATTTAATTATTATCAAAACAAAGTAACCTTTAATATTTCATAGATAAGTCTCTTTAACATCTCTTAATTAAGAGAAGTGATCGATAATTAGGAGAATAGATGAAAGGGGGATAAAAGATAGATAGATAAAGAGAGAGAGAGAGAGAGAGAGATGGATAGATAGATAGATTGATAGAGAGATAGTTAGATAGATAGATAAGATTGAAGAGGAGAGAGAAGAGAGAGAGAGAGAGAGAGAGTTTCAACTTTTAAATTTCGAGGAAGAAATTCATCATTCAAGTAAAAATGTAAGTAAACTTTTACCCTCTAATATTCAATAACAAAAACACACATTTTTTTCTCTTTTTTCTAGATTTTTTATTGCAATATTCAGCTCGGATGTAACCTTTACATTTGCCAACATTTTTTGACATTATCTTTGCATTCAAGTAATTGATTTGCACTGCTAATTAATGATTAACCCTATCCCTGCTGGGGTACTTGAAAACCAGGATACGTTGGGGGGGGGGTCAATTTGACCCCCCCCCTCTAAACCCTCCCCGCCTCCTTCTCTTTTGGGGGGGGGGGTCCCCCCCCCCCCATCAGGCCCATGGCCAGGGGGTCAGGTGCATCCCCCTTATGTCTGAAAGGGGGGTGCAATGACAAATTTGCACCCCCCTAGTCCAGGGGGGGCAGAGGGAGGTACAAAGAGAAGCATTTAATTAACAGGGGGGTGGAGGCAGAGAAAAAGGGAAGGAGATTCTGGGTTTTAATAAAGGACAAAATAAATTTAGAAATAAATGAATCTTTGTTATTGGAAATATTGACTAAAATAGTTTTTGTTGGATAAATGAAGGGTAGAATAGGACGGGTTAGGACATAGGTCAGATCAAGATAGGACACAGGTCAGATCAGGATAGGACGGATTAGGTCGACAGGTCAGACCAGTATAAGATGGGTTAGAATAGGTCAGATCAGTATAAGACGGGTTAGGATAGGTCAGATCCGTATAGGATGGGTAAGGATAGGTCAGATCACTATATAGGACGGGTTAGGATAAGTAAAATCAGCATAGGATACGATGATTTAGGACAAGCTAGATCAGGAAAGGACGGGTAAGGACAGGTCAGATCAGTAAGGGACGGGATATTTCTGGGTAGATTCTGAAATGGTTTATGGCAACTCAGAGGAGGGTAGGACGGATTTGAGCAGGGCAGATCAGTATAGGACTGCAGTTAGAAGTGTATGTAAGTTCAGGACAGAACGAATTATGATAGACCAGATCAGTATAGGACGGGTTAAGACAGGTCAGAGCAGGATAGTACGGATTAGGACATGTCAGATCAGTATAGGTCGGGTAAGGATAGGTCAGATCAGTGTAGGACGGGTTAGGACACGGTTCAATCAGTATAGGACGGATTAAGACAGGTAAGATCAGGTAAGGACTAGGACAGTCTAGCACAGGTCTGAGCAGGATAGGACGAAATAGGACATGTCCGATTAGTAAATGATGGGTTATGTCCGGGTAGAACAGGGATGGACAGATTCAGACAGGTCAGATCTGAATAGGACGGATTAGGACAGGTAAGGCCATGTTAGGACAAACAAGGAAATGCCACTTATAATAGGACCAGTTAGGAAAGGTCAGTCAAGAGATTATGCAGTCAAAACAAGCGGTAGGAAATAATTAAATCATTTACATTCGAATTGCACACTCAATGATCAAATCATATGGTGTACACAGTACACTTTACACTGTACACTGTACAGGGCACTCTTCTAAATTGGGAATTCCTCTTTTTGAATGGAGGTTTACTTGAAAGTGCGCTTACAGTCTCTTTAATGAATGTGTTTGTATACAAATAATTATAAAATAATTAAAACAAATTACCCACTAATTGCAGAGTTTAGTTATCAATTATGTTTACAAGAGAATATAGTTCTTTCAAACAATCATGAAATTTAAAATTTAAAACTGAATTAGTAAGAGACTGCTTATACGTAGATAGTTAACAACGTAGTTCAGGTTTACAGACTATCATGTTACACAATATGTATTACAAATAGGGGGGGGGGGGAAGAGAGTGGTGAAAATTAGGGTTATCTCTGGAAACCACAGAGAATTCAGGATTTAAAGTCATGATTTTTAAACTATCAAAATTATTTCTTAAATCAGCATCCTTCCTTTTCGCATGGTTAACTTCATCCAATTCTATGACACTCTTTGCATTTTCCGTCCTTTCAGAACTATCTTTTTTCAGGTTTCTTGTTTCCACATTTTATTCACTCTCTTGCTGTTTTCTATTATCTCAAAACTATTGACATACATAGTTTTTAACTCATGTCTATCAGGAGATATCTGTTGGTCTAGTACTGCCTTAATCTCTCTTTTCTGTGTTGGTTCCTTAGGACTGAAAAACAGACATGTTTCCTTCAACTCTGCATCGTACAGTCCCTTGAGCATTTCATCCTTAAATTCAACCTGGCTCCTCTTATTTGGAACATATGCTTGTACCCATAACTCATCCTAGGCTGTATGATATTCTCTGATATCTTCACCACTTTCCTGTTTCCTGTCTAGGTATTCCTGTTTCTGATATAACTTCATCTTTTTTGTATGTGCTCTTCTGGTCTTCTTCTCCTTTCTGTGTTTCTTGTCTAGATATTCCTGTCCCTTGCTATCGTCATATTTTTGTTGTGAGCATCATTTATACAAAGAACACTCCTGCTCCTCATCTCTCAAATGCTACTCCCATTTGAAAAAATGGTATTATCTCTTTTCTAGTTGCCCCTATGAGACATGAAACCATCATCCTTTTTATAACTTTATCTAAGATTGTTTCCCAGTCATCACTAAGCAGATGAGTTTCCACGTTTTCATACCATTTGAACATTACCTATGGATTTCCATCAAATTTGGGAGCTCTTTCAATGAAGCCCCGTACTCTTTCTCTTGTACTAGTTTTGATATCAAACATCTAGTCATATGAATCATCCGTTGCTTCCCCTGTTTCCACTACTCTCTGTAGATGTTCCATACGTTTTTTCAATTCATCCATTTTTTTTATCTGCTCCAACATTGCTTTTATCTACTTGAATCTTGTTAAATGTTTTCCATTCTTCAATTTTCTTTCTTTGTTGCAACTCCATTTCTTCCACTTTCTGCAACAGGACTTCCAGTTCTTCGTGTTCAAGTTTTCCATCCTCTCTTCCAGTTAACTACATGTTTGGTCTTCTGATGTCTGGTTCTTTATCAAAACTGTCCACTTACATTCTGTTTACACTGTCCACAAATTGTTGCTTCACTGTTACTGTTCTTGTTTTCCTCCTTTTCCTATTTAAAACAGGTAATCACTTGCATTTTTTATTCCTTGGAGTCTGTGGTTTGTTTTGAATAAATTATGCTTGTAATATTATAGTAATAATCCCCATATCTTGGAAACCTGAACCTACCTGTATATATAATAATGATTCTAATTAACATGCCTGGTATCTATATTGATTTTCGTTAATCTCTGAACAGACCTATCGGTCAATTACATTTTTACCTGTATCATTAAACCCAAAATATAGTTAGTTGAATATGAACTCTGTTTAATTACAGTCAGATTTAGTTCTCAGTAGAGAGCAAAGAGTTTGAGAAAGTTTTATCAGGATTGATACATACTTAAAAATACTGAGAGAGTTGTATCTGGATTAATACATACTTAAAAATAAGCTGAGATAGCTGTATCTGGATTGATACAAAGTACATACTAAGAATACAGAGAGGGTTGTATCTGGATTTATGCATACATAAGAATATAGAGAGTTGTACCTGAATTGATACAGAACTATAGGAGTAAGGCATTTTTACATACATAACTATAATATATATAAGACTGTTAGGTGTATTAATTCTATTGGAAAGTTTTGGTTTAATCAATGTGAGTAGATCTTGGCAATATTTCTTCTGTGGATCTCAACAAAACGGTTCTAGACAGAGAGTTTTAAAATACACATCTAGATAATACAAAGGGTTTTAAAAAACACATCTATAGATAATAGATAGAGTTTTAAAATACACATCTAGATAATAAAGAGAGTTTTAAAAACACATCTAGATAATAAAGAGAGTTTTAAAAACACATAAAGATAATACAGAGAGTTTCAAAAAACATCTAGATAACTATATAAAAGATTGACCCTGGCTGAAGACATAAGCGAGTCTGATTTTTTAATCGTCAGCTAGTTAACGAACGCTTGGTTTTGCCTCATTCAAAGGTTTACATTTTTTCTAACAGTTAAAACTTTGGATTATTTCAAAACCTGGTTTAAAAAATACTAGAATATCGATTCCCGACTCTATCTATATATTAGAAAAGTGTATGTGTATATCTAGTTTACTAGAGTTGTATTTATCAATGTTTCTAAAAGTTTGATAATATCTAGAGGAACTGAATATTGGAAGGATATATAATATATTCATATATATTCAGATCTGTGTAAACTTTTTCTTTCTTATATATTCTTAACTTGTTTATTAACAATATTTCTGTCTCCTTTCTAGTTTGAAGGGACTGTAACCCTAATTTCAAGTAACCCCCTTGCAAAGATGGCAATGCCTGATTTTAAATGGTATTCTACCCCCCCCCCCTCCCCTTTCTAATAAAGTTTTTTTTATAGTTTTAAGATATTTAACTTAGACTTAAAGGTTCTAAAAGCGTATTTCAAGTGACCCTCCATGCAAAGATGACAATGCCTGATTTTCTACGGTTTTCAGGGAGCCTCATTGTAGTAAATACCTTACTCCATAAGGGTTTTTCAAACTCGTATCTGTACAGGTAGAACTCAGTTTCACTGTACTATTAATGTCAAAACCCGGCATCATCTCATCCGCTATCAATTTTCAATACGAACACAAGCTAGTAAACCATCAATGCCAGACCAACTGGCACAATCTCGTTGGCTTTCAATGTCAACACGAACACAAGATAGTAAACTATCAATGCCAGACCAATGAGCACGATCTCGTCAGCTATCAATGTCAACAAGAACACAAGCTAGTGAAATATCAATGCAAGACCAATGGGCATGATCACGTCAGCAATCAGTGTCAGCATGAACACAAGCTAGTGAACTATCAATGCCAGACCAATGGGCACGATATCATCAACTTGTTCATTCAGACAAGGACCAATTACTCTCTCACCGTAATCAATGCAGAGTATCTTCCAAATAATGTGTATGTTACATACAGATTATCTTTAATATACGTATTTACAAGATCAGCGCGGATATATATAAGCGTAGTCAAGCCAGTTACTGACAGAGTCATAAGTTAATCACAATAAAGGTTTTGACGCATTTACAGACTAAGCTAGGCTAGATAATCCAATTACAAGTTTTGCGTAGTTAATGATAAGCGCATTTGGATTTACAGACAATTTACAATATAATTTATCTAGGTATTTTCAGATTAACAAATATTGAGATTGTTGTATTTATTATATCATTGTCATAAATGTGAAAAGTAATAACCCAGCCCCAAGTGATTTTATTTTCCAATAAAATATTAAAAACATTTTCTTTGATGTGTCAACCATAAAAGAACTTCACAAATACATTTTTCCAATCTACTTCCCGGCCCTTTCTTCCTCCCCAATGCTTCCCCTTCCCCCTTCCTTCCTCCCCAATGCTACGTCTTCCTCGCTCCTTCCTCCTCAATTCTTCCCCTTACTTCTTTCTCACTTCTAACCCCTTCACCTTTCTCAATTCTTCACCACTTGCCTTTCTCTATTACCCCTTCTTCCAACCTTTTCCCTTTTTTTCCTTTATTTGCACTATTCTTCCTCCCTCTTCCTTCCTTCTCTTTACATAATTTTTTTCGTCCTTCTCTTATCTCACCTCCTTCCATCTTCTTCTCCTCTTATCTTACCTCCTTTCACTTTCTTCTATCCTTTTCTTACCTTATTCCATCTTCTTCCACCTTCTTCTCCTCTTATCTTACCGCCTTCCACTTTCATCTATCCTTATCTTACCTTCTTCCATCCTCTTCCACCTTCTTCTCCTCTTATCTTACCGCCTTCCACTTTCATCTATCCTTATCTTACCTTCTTCCATCCTCTTCCACCTTCTTCTCCTCTTATCTTACCGCCTTCCACTTTCATCTATCCTTATCTTACCTTCTTCCATCCTCTTCCACCTTCTTCTCCTCTTGTCTTACCTCATTCCACTTTCTTCGCATTATTCTTCCTCCCTCTTCCTTCCTTCTCTTTCCTTCATTTTTTTGTCCTTCTCTTATCTTACCTCCTTCCGTCTTCTTCTCCTCTTAGCTTACCTCCTTTCACTTTCTTCTATTCTTAACTTACCTTATTCCATCTTCTTCCACCTTTTTTCCTCTTATCTTACCGCCTTCCACTTTCTTCTATCCTTATCTCTTCTTCCATCCTCTTCCACCTTCTTCTCCTCTTGTCTTACCTCATTCCACTTTCTTCTATCCTTATCTTACCTACTTCCCCCTTCTTCTCCTCTTATCTTGACTTCTTCCACCGTATTTCACCTTTTTTCCTCTTATCTTACCTTCTTCCCCATCTTCTTCTCTTATTTTACTTTTTTCCACCTTCTTCAGCCTTCTTTTACTCTTATCTTACCTTATTGCACCTTCTTCTTCTCCTATATTACTTTCTTCCACCTTCTTCCACCTTCGTCGCCTCTTATCTTACCTTCTTCCACTTTCTCCTCCTCTTATCTTACTTCTTCCCTCCTTCTTTCACCTTCTTCTCCTCTTATCTTACCTTATCTTACCAAGTATAGTGAATTGTATATATTTGTTCAAAAATATTAATTATTTTTAGTTTTTCACAATTTCTGTAAGACTCCCCCCTCCCACCCTACTCCATGTAAGTTTCCCATTTAAATAAGAAAAAACATCGTCTACCCATATCCCCTCCCCTCTGTCCCCATGTGCTGGATAGTGGCAAAGCCATCCGTCTACCCCAGTCCCCACCCATGAGACCAAACCATGATAATCCCCACATCTTTGCCAATATCGCTATAGAACCCAGCATCTCTACTTTAACAGTCTATCATTAATTTGAATCATTAATTAAATGATTAAATAATTAAATAATGACCCTCCATTTTAAGAGTTGCATGTCAGATTCACAATGGCATCTTTTAGGTGTCAGGTACTTTCCCAAAGGCATTTTCCCAAGGGCGACTTCCCAAGTGACAATTTCCCAATAGTCAACTTGCCAAATGTGCAATTTCCCAAGCGGAAACTTCCAAAAGGCACCGCAAGCTGCAAATGGGGCTGCGGCTAGGATGGGCTAGGGAGCCGAGCGCTACGGCTAGGGTGAACTTGGGAAGTTGCCGCATAGGAAATTGCACATTTGGGAAGTTGCCTCTTGGGAAAATACCCTGGGGAAGTTGACACTTGGGAAAATTCCTTCGGGAAAGTATCTAACATCATTCTTTAGACTGTTGTTTGAGCAAAAATTATAAAGTTATCCCTAGTGTTTAATGCGAAAATTGAATATTTTCGATTAAAGAGACTGTAAGCGTAATTTCAAGTGATCCTGCATGCAAAGATGACAATGCCCGATTTACATCGAAACCATTGAAACCTTAATCTAATCAAAAATGTGGTTATAGATACTATCGTTTTTCTGACACGAAAAGTTTTTATTTCTGTGAGTTTTTCCATTCTTCTTGTAAACAAGAAATGCGCATGTCACTTTCTCAGAGAACCCGCAAGTGAAAATAAACAGTTTAATAAAAAAACATTGATATCTAATTCATCCTTAAAGGGACTGTAAAGGAAAATGAAATGGGTTATAAGCTGAAAGCTAATCCCTTTAGCTCTTGATTGCAACCCATGAAAGTAATATCTGATGCTTGAAATTGAAATAAAACTGTGTAAAATTTATACGAAAATTCATATATATACAATTTTGTTTAGAAATAGTAGGTTTAAACAGATCATATTCTGAAAACAAAGATATCCGAGAGAAACCTAATTGTAACTTTGTTGACTTTAAGCGGGGTTTGACATGTGGGTGCTACATGGAGGAAATGGATAAACACGTCTTGAGAAAAGGCTACAGCATTTGAGTCGGTAAAATCGTCTTCCTTGTATTTCGAATTTGTTTTAACATTACTGGGGGTTAGATTAAAAAGGGATTTCAATTTAACAAAGATTAAAACAAATTTGAAACTTCAAAATCCAACCAACCAAGATATAACCCGCCTAGATTTCCATATTTCAAAATGTTGACTTTAAAAGTCACTATAATAAAATAAAGAGATCTAAAAATGGATATTTCTAACATTTATTTAAAAACGAGAGTTTTGAAATATTTGCACTTAAGGCGGAGTTAAAATTGGTTGATTTAGAAATTAACAAAGGAATAAATGATGAGTATTTGGGGGTACTTCATGGGAGTGATGTAGAGCTTCATGTTGGTGGAGCAGATCAACAGGTGCGTTGCGCTGAGTATCTGCGTCATCATCTTAAAGGAGTCATGGGGGTGATGTAGAGCTTCATGTTGGTGGAGCAGATCAACAGGTGTGTTGCGCTGAGTATCTGCGTCATCATCATAAAGGAGTCATGGGGGTGATGTAGAGCTTCATGTTGGTGGAGCAGATCAACAGGTGCATTGCGCTGAGTATCTGCATCATCATCATAAAGGAGTCATGGGGGTGATGTAGAGCTTCATGTTGGTGGAGCAGATCAACAGGAGCGTTGCGCTGAGTATCTGCGTCATCATCATAAAGGAGTCAAGAGGCTCCCTGTGTCGGAGCTGTTACCGGCTCAACTCTCTAAACCTGACTGAGCTGGGATTTGTTATAGAGGGGTGAGGCGGGAAACGGATGAGCGGGGTTTGACATGTGGGTGCTACATGGAGGAAATGGATAAACACGTCTTGAGAAAAGGCTACGGCATTTGAGTCGGTAAAATCGTCTTCCTTATATTTAAAGGGGGGGTTGGGGGGTTGGGTAGAGTTTGCTCCCCTTATTGGAGTCAAGGGTGAGACGTGGGGTGGGACACTGCCCCAGCCCCCCAAGCGTATGAGGAATCAAAAAGTGACACTCGACACAAGCGGAACTAACACAAAGTATAAGTATAAAACAGAATAAATGAATTTCCTAAAGGGAATAACAAGTATGATACTTTGAGGAGAAAGGGAGGGGGTAGGGGGGATATACGGGGGAAACAAGAATTAAGTATGATTTATTAAGTGTATTATTATTTATTATATATGATTATTATTTACAATTTTAAGGATAATTGGTGACAAGGAGTTTACAACAAGGAGGTTATAGATAGGGGGGAGGGGAGAGGGGGAAGGGGGAGGGGAAAGGGAAGGGAAGGGAAGGGAAAGTGAAAAGAAGGAGGGGAAAGGTGGGAAGGGGAGAGAGAAAAGTAGACAAAGAAAATGTAGGAGCAGATTAAGGAGTTTGTCATGGAATAGCGGAAAAAGAACCAAGAGAACGCGGAACCATGAGAACATGGAACCATGAGAGCATGGAACCATTTGAACAAAAACAATCAATTTAATCGTTCAACCGAAAAAAAAACTTTTTACTTAATTAACGATTTTTTCAAAATATTTGGGGGAAATTTAATCGTTCAACCGAATTTTTAAAAAAAACTTTTTACTGAATTAACGATTTTTTCAAAATATTTGGGGGAAATTTAATCGTTCAACCGAATTTTTAAAAAAACTTTTTACTGAATTAACGATTTTTTTCAAAATAACGATAGTTTTACTGAACGAACGATTTTTTAAACAAACTTTTAAAACACGATAGATTTTTACTGAACGAACGCTTTCATTGAACGAACGATTTTACTGAACAAACTATTTTACCGCACAAACGATTTTACTGAACAAACGATTTTACTAAACAATTGATTTTACTGAACGAACGATTTTGCCGAACGACCGTTCAGTGAGAAAACGAACGAAACAGATGGAAAATGAACGATGATTTTAAAATCGAACAAAATAAACTTTGTTCGAAGGATTGAAAAAAAAACGAACGAAATGGGTCGTTCACGAGCGATGAACGCACAAAATGAAAAAATCAAACGTGGCCAATCCCATATCTAGCCTTGATCTATGTGAGTAGTAAATATAATTTTAATAAATACCGCTATATTCTCAGTACTGGAAAAGACTAAAGGAAATAAAGAACTATTTCAAATCTAATCTTCACACATCTGAGGCATTTGGAGAAAAGGCCTCAAGCACTTTGTAGAAGTAAATATCCTCTCTCTGGAGATATCTTTATTGAGAAACGTTTCCAGATATAGATAGTATCTATATATAGACTTTGCTTGTCTGTCTGTCTGTCTGTCTGTTTTGTAAGGGACCTTACATGACCCCAGGGAATGTTTATGGATGCTCATAATTATTAAAATGTTTGTCCAAAAGTTTTTGATTTTTTAAAAATTTAAAAAAAATGCGCGATAAAATATTAGTTAACCTCGAATCTTTTTTTGTAATTGTTTTATACCGTACAAAGAGAAGATGTTCACAATTAAAAGTTGAAATAGAAGATGGGCGCGAAGCCTCCTAAAACCCAAGTTTATATATACATATAAATATATATATATATACATATATATATATATATATGTATATATATATATACTTTGCTTGCCTGTCTGTTTGTTTGTAATTTGTCTCCAATAAACGTCAAAAAGGCTGGACTGAATTTTATGTGGGACCTTACATGACCCCTAAGGATCATGTAAGGTCCTTGGGAAGATTTATGGATGCTCAGAATTACAAAATGTCGTCTCCGAAAAATTGTATTTTCGTAAAATTTTGAAAATCCACGAAAAAAATGTAAATCCGCAAAAAAATTTATTATTGCTTTCTAAATATAAATGCTGTAAGATTGAGCAACTATTAAAAGTTAAAATAGAAGATGAACTTGCAAAGCGCCCTGATTGGCCTAGTAACATATATATTTTAAAGAATTGTGGAAAACGGCTAAAAATCTCTTGACAAACCCTCAGAAACTATATTTGAATAAGATGTAGAACTTATGTCATATGTGTGCATGCAGTTTAGGAAAAAATAAATATTCCTTGATTAAAAGGAGCGAAACATGACAAATTCTGATGGTATAATTAAAGCTAAAAGTTAGGAAATAAAAACTTTAAAAGAAAGAATTTAATTTTCCACAAACTCAAATTTTCTAACCCCTATAGCTTTGCAACCTTTCATATTTCAAACTTATGTCATTTGATATAACAAATAACATTGTTTGAAATACCAAGGTTTACGACATCGGGTTCCGAAGTTATAGGGATTAGAAAATCAGGGTTTGTGGCAAAGACTCAACTCGTTAGTTTTTTATTAAATTAAAACCCAGCTAGTTATCATACAAACATGATTTAAGAATTATGTTAATAAGAAATATCTTTTAGAGGAGAGATAAGCACATTGTTCATGGTGCTAATTTCTATTAAAGGGACTATACGCGTAATTTCAAGTGACCCTCCATGCAACAGACGGAGACACGTGACCAGTATACTCACTGCCAGAGGTACGGACGTATAAGTAATATATCTATTAAAAATGAAAAATTATCAAATTCAAAAAATAATAGGAGCAAACCTAAGTTTCTCAGGCTTCTCTGGGGTATCGTCGTTTTCAGATTGGTTGCGTATTTGCTGAATATAATATGTTTAAACCTAAGATTTTATACAACAATATATAAATACAAATTTTCGTATAAATTTAACACAGTTTTATATAAATTTCTCGAGACAAAAACAATCAGTTAGAGCTCTATGGGTCTCTTTCAACTCCTAAAATGCTTAGGTTTCAGCCTATACCCCCTTTAATTTTTCCTTTACAGTTCCTGTAAGTAATATAAAAACTATGAAATAATTTCAATAATTTCAAATTATATATATAATTTAGATAATTTTAAAGTTATCGTATTTTTCCAATTATTTAATTTTAATTTTATACTGTTTCATATATTAATTAAATAAATTAGGAAAATGTTGGATATTAAAAAACTGAAAAATGTTTAGAGATTAAATGATCAACTGAATTAACAATGTTTAAAAAAAAAACATTTTCTCGAAAATGAAATCGAATTTTTAGATGAAAATTTTGTTTGTTTTATTATTTGCAACTTAAAGGACCTATTAGTGTAAAGGGGCTCTTTACTTAAAGAGTTCCAGAAATGTTTCAAAACAAAATTATCAACTGAGAACTCGTTATCACTAATTGCGTTGCTATGAGGTAAATCGCAGCCATTTTTTTATACCTCTACAAAAGTGCCAGAAACTCATAGTTATTGGTTTAATGTGGCTATTGTGAAGATTATATATTTACTGATATTCTTAGGATATAAATATATTATAAATTCTATAAATATGTTGAGAATTAAGCTTGAAGGTCTTCTCTTCTTCCTGGTTCTAATCAGACTGGCTCCTGGATTCTCTTTTCATCCTTCCCGGATTTTATCCTTCCATCTCTTGTGGATTCTTAGTTTGTGATCTCTACACTATTCCAATTATTATAAAGATTTATTCACACACAAAGATATAAATACATATATAAATGGTGCAGTTTAAATTTGTTTAAATAAATTTTTGAAAATACAGGTTTTCAAAAGAAAAGAGAAAAATATGCAAAATTAATGCACAAATAGACGACATTGATCATTACTCATTACATAAAATATTTATTATTTCAGTTATTACGTAATCATCGAATCCTTCAACATATAAATTATTCGTTCTGGTATTTAAAAGTTCTTGTAAAACCGGGACTTTCCATGCATAGTCCAATGGGACATCAAAATATTTCATTTGTTTCTTAACTAACATTTTACTAAGATCAGAAGGTCATTTTTAAATAAAGGAGTTGAGTCTTTGCCACAAACTCTGATAATCTAATCGCTATATCTTAACAACCCAATGTCGTAGACCTTAGATATTTCAAACTATTGATTTGGTTAGATTAAATGATCTAAGTTTGAAATATCAAAGGTTTAAATCTTCAGGTTGCAAAGATATTTGCATTACAAAATTCTAGTCTGTGGCAAAGACTCAATTCCTTAGAAAGAAATCTAATGCAAAGCTTAGAACTTCCTTCAATAGTCTTATAGAAAGACACACATCTACTAGCTAACATAGTTTTTACATGTAAACATTGTGAATTGTGACCTACAATTTATAGAATGACTTATAGTCAGATTCACAACTATACTTTTCAATCTTTAACTGAGAAAAAATGAGGAAGGTATTGTCGTTTTTTTTAAACAAAAATCTCATTATTTTCTTTATTTCTCAGGTACACAGTCGCAATGACGAAATAACAAAATTAAAAATTAAAAAAACTCAGGCATAGGAACATGCCCTAATTTTAGATCAAAAACAAAGATATCACGATGTTAATCGTTCATGTAACTGTAGATGTAGAACTCTCCTGAAAAATGTTGACAATCCTAGTAATTTATAATTTAGAATTCTTCCTAATTCTAAATTAGCTTTTACGTTTATCCGACTTCAAACAAAATATAAAGCTAGAGATAATTTTTCATTTGGAATTAAATAAAATACTTGAAATAGTTTTAACGAGATGTAATGAAACTACTCATCATTTCAAATCCTGGATTTTCCTTACCATCACATTTGAAATTAAAACTAAATTTCTGATTTTTATCAGGAAAACACACATTTTGTTGAAACATATATTTGCTGACTATTGTTTAAAAAAATAGTTTTGGGATGTTTTTTCCACAGAGTTCACTTTGTCTGAAATTTCTGTTGTTCTACCGAGTCCCTTATTCAAAATTTGATGGAATCAGTCTTGGGGTTCCCATGTTATGTTCAGACATACAATCAAACAAACAAAGATTACTACTTTATTTATAAACTAGCTTGGGAACCCAGCGTTGCCCAGGGAACTCATAGTTACTCCCGCCGTTTACCTGCACTTGGTTTAAAATTACGATGTTGGACCTACTCAACTTAGAATCTTAAAACAAAACATTACCATGGTTCTTTCAATTTTCCCGATCAAAATTTGAGGTAAATCGGTAAAGGGGTTTATGAGTTATAATCGGACTTACAAACAGAGATTATAACTTTATTCCAACCTAATTATGTTCTTGTTCGGGATCTAAGTTTGAAAATATAATTTAGGACTATTAGACTTCTAGTTTATCTAATGGTAGTGAATACACGATCAAATTTGTATTATATTCTACTCTTGTTACTCTATTTTCTTCATTCATGAGCACTTGACAGTGTAAAAACTGCAAATTTAAATTGCGCTTAATTTGCAAAAAAATCTTGTATAGTTATTTGCAAAAAAATCTTGTATAGTTATTTGCAAAATAAATCGGAATGGAAATATTCTTATTTAAATCTTTCAGTTAAAAATCACAAAAGCTTTTCTAATTTTTAACATTTGTCGTTGACTGTTTAGTACTCATTTTTAGAGTTAACAGTTAAAAATTTTAAAAGATTGAACGAAGACAGCATTCATCTCGTTTTATTCTGCTATTTTACTGTATGAAATAAATTTCTTTCTATTTTTCTATTATTCTAGGGGAAGGAGGAAAAGAGGGGGGAGGTGGTACAGAACTGTGGTCGTAATTCAAGCGGATCCTATGTTAAGAAGGGACATGTCCAATTTACAACAATACCCTTAAAAGTTGTGTCTGATCAAGATCGGATTGGTTTTATATATGCTTATATTTTCTCTATAAGAGGTTTCTTTACAAAAAATCACTTGCGTTCATTTTCCCTTTCAGAATGAGTGAGAGAAGACGATATCTTCCACGTTGGTTAATAAATAAAGCATTCAAGTGCACCGTTGAAATTTCAACGACAAACGTGATCCGTAGACCAGAGCAGGATATAGGAGAACTAATCTGTACAAATTCAAAATTTATCATGTTGAATGTCACAAAAAAACGTATTAGTTTGACAACAAATTCTTTTCCATTGTTGTTATTGATAATAGGATATCAGAAGAATAAAATAAATTTGGGCATCGATACCACATGTATAGCGTTGGCATTGATTTTCTTTCTCAAAGGTTAGTTTTGATAATTTACAATACACACTTATTTTTTTATTGTAATTAAAAGCAATTTTTACGAAATTTTCTTTCCTTAAATTGAATTAAAGATTTTGCGCATAAAACTCTCCACTTCAACCCCCCCCCTTTCTACACTATATTTGTTACGAATTGTTAATCTTAAAGTACAAGTCTGTGTATATTTGTATATTTGTGTTAAAGTGAGAGTTAAGTATGACAGTGCAGAATCCTCATTACTACCTGAACTATTGGAAACCTGGCGTTATAGTCTCCAGTCTTCCGTCTGTTTTCTCCGGCTTAATACATATTAATGTTCAAACCATAATTGTGTTGGCTAATCTATATATTAATTAGTATTTATTGCAGATCATTCATTACCCATTTCTGTCAGTTGGGCAGTAAGGCAGTCCCTATAGCTTAGATTATATACGGTTTCCAATTCCCCTCCATCCTTCTATCTAATCCCCCTCCCTCCCCGTCGCTCTAATTCCATTCCCTCCCCCCTCTCTCTAATCCCACTCACTCGCCCCCCTCTCTGTAACCCCCTCTCTCTAATTCCCCTCCCCCATTTACTCTGCCTCCCCCCTGAAACTTCTAGGGTCTTTAAAATCTACCCTGTTCCCTATGATTTCCTTCAAAATATGACTATTTACCTTTATTTATCCCATTTACTCTATTTACTCTATTTACCCTATTTACCCTCTTAAATCTTAACCTTTATGCTTCGCGAAACTTTAGCCAACGATATCACTAGTATTTCCGGTCTAATCGTAACATTACATTTTTCATTCAAACCCAAAAAAATAATCGAATGAACCCTAACACTTAAAATTTAGATTTTTGAAGATGAACAATTCAAAAAAATTTTATTTTATCTCCCCCCACCCTTCCCCAGTCCCCACCCCCTGTCCATCTTATCTCCCCCCCTTCCCCCCTCCCTCTCTCAGAGATTACATTTGGTATATGGAATTTCAATTAAATAGTTTTAAATTAAATAGTTTCAAATTCATATTTTCAAGGCAAAAAGAAATAAACTCGAAATAATTGAATTAGAATTAAACTTGTTGAGTAAAGTTAGAAATTTTATTCTGTTTACGTTATTTCAATTTTATAATTTTACCCCTGCAGCTTCTAATTGAGTAGTAATGATGAAGATTGTTGAATTTGGAAAATTTCCTTTTTAGTTTCCGCAACATAAATTCGCAATTCACTTACTACTCAGACTGCTCATACACTCTACCTGACATCTCACGGCCACTTGTTGCATTCAGGGTTTTACAACTTATAAAGAAATACTCCAATTTTAAACATAAAACATAACGTTTATGAATATTGTCTATTTATAAAGATTTTGCATTTCCTATTC
This sequence comes from Eurytemora carolleeae, assembly GCF_000591075.1. NCBI lineage: Eukaryota > Metazoa > Arthropoda > Copepoda > Calanoida > Temoridae > Eurytemora > Eurytemora carolleeae. Next base: position 221,024 of record NW_019396202.1, read on the forward strand.
AAAGGATCCATAAGTATCCCTGAATACAGAATACAGATGTCTCCTGATTGTTCGTGTACAGTACTTGTACACAATAGAACATGCTGTGGAAAATATCGCATCTTATAGATAGGTGTTAATCGATCTCTGTAACACTCTTACCTCTGCTTTTACACACACAATCACAATTAAAAAATAATAAATGTCTGCTATAGAAGAATATCTCATTCTTTCTTGATATAAGAGAAAGGTTTAAAGGGGACAGTATACGTGTCGCGTCGTTTAAAACTGGAGGATCAACTAAACCACGTCTTCAGTACCTTTTATTCTGATATGGGAGAAAATATAAGAAAACTGTTTCAAGAAAAAGTGACAAATTAAAAGCATGACATCATATAAATTTTGATTATCAGAAATGTTAAATATCTAAGTTGTGACAAAATTACGAAAGAAATATTTTCAGAAAAATGTTAAAAGAATAATGATTAAATGATAAAGAAGATGAATAGCTAAACTGCGACGAGAAAGATGATAAAAATCGTAACTATCATTAAATATCATGACAAAGATTTGAATTAGAATGATGAAGAAATCTGACCTTTGGTGATTAAGATGATAAAGAACTAAATGATGATAAAGATGATAAGGAACAAAACTATGATTATAATGATGATAAAGAACTAAACGATGATGAGGAAGATGATAAAGATGCTGAGAATCTGTGTCCCACTGTTCCTTGTATCCCTCTTCTTTATCAAATTGGGACACAGTCAACAATGTGACTCTAACAACAGGAAGAACATGATTATAAATATTTCAATTGAATTTTAAAGGTTCTGTCTACGTAATTTAGAGTAACTCTCCATTTCAAGAGTTTGATTCACATCGGTAAACCCCTTTAAAAAGGTATCGGGGTAACAATGAGGAGGATATCATCATGTTTCCATCCTCTTCCAGTTTTCTTTTCTTTCTCTGCTTTATTAATCCTCAGATCACGGTTGTATGTAGTTTAATAAAAACTAGGATATATCCATCATTCTAGCTCACGCAAAAGTTTAAAGGGTGCCGTTGTGAATCAGGCTTGAGAGTCAACTAAAATTACGTTCACAGTCCCTTTAAATGCTAATAAAGTTATTTGGTAATCATCTTGTCGTGTTTAGTGTTACGGGATGCACCAATGAAGATTCTGAGATTGAAAGCAAGAGCAAATATTTAGAAATGGGAAATAAGTTCCCAGACGAAAATGTAGATTTCTACTCTCAGAACCCGGAAAAATATTCAGCTGTAATTCAAGAGCATTCAGTGAAATCTCCAGATTTAATACAAGAAACATCTACTAAATCTTCAGTGAAATCTCCAGCTTTAATACAAGAAACATCTACTAAATCTTCAGTGAAATCTCCAGCTTTAATACAAGAAACATCTACTAAATCTTCAGATTTCACTATTGCAGAAGCATCAGAGAAATCTTCAAATTTTGCCAGTGAGCCCTTATCAGATTTGAATCGTGAAGGCATTTCACATGATAAATCTAAAGAACCCCTAGCCCTAAAAACTGTCCCTAATCCATCTGTTGATGAGCTTGAATATATTAATAAACTGAAGAAACTGTTCTCTGGTGAGCTGACCCTTCCAGAGAATGTAGTCAGGTATTAATGCACAATCCCAAAGCTCTTCCCTTATATATATATTTATGTTAGCTGTATAGCTAATCAAATTATTTCACCAAATTTGCTGGTTTTTTGTGAAAGAAACCCAATTTTAAATCGGAAATTTCTGATTAAATTGCCAGAAGCTAGTAGATAAACTAGGTATGGCTAGTTGAACCAAGTTGCAAAGATGTTGGGATTTAAAATTTGAATTTGCGACTAAGACTTAATTCTTTTTTAAAACAAACAGTATGGCTATTTTTAACAATCTGATTAACAACGCATCAAATCTTCCCATGTCTTATTATTAATTAGTTTTATGTTTAGAGCTTTTAAAATCCGAACTTTGTTAAAAAGAAATGTGCCTGTTTAGGGATCTGTCTGAACATTCTCGAAATTCAACAACATTTTTAGGCTGAACTAGTAGTTTAACCAGTCATAGCCGGGTTAACAACATTCCTCTTCATTTTTTTATAATTTTCAAACTCATGGATGTTTTTTTATTATCTAAAATCACGGTATTTCTACTGAAATGCATAGTTTTATTTTTTCAATGATTTTTGTTCATATATAAGTTTAATTCCCCGTAAAAAGGTAAGTTTAAATAATTGAACTTTAACTTTAATTTTAAGAAAAAAAATTAACACTTCATTAATAACTTGCTTTTTAAATTGTCGTTTTTTAACAAATTCAAAAGTTTAAGCAAAATCTTTTTTAAATTCTTTTCTTTTTAGTCCTGTGCCATCTGCCATAAACATCGGAATGGTTTTAGTCAACTCGAGAAAAAATCAGGGATTTGGTAGGATTTTTTCATTCTCATACATTTGGACTTAGACTTAGATTTTTAGCATTTTGTTTATTTAGATTATATACTGTAGTTAATACATTTTTGAGAATTGGTTTTTAAAGGTTCTTAAACATTTTTCATGTGTTTCGATTTATGGAACAACAGAATTTCAGACATTTTTAACAGTTTTGGATTTGGAGGAACAATTTTTATTTCCAAGATTTAATCAAAAATGTGTGTACAATTGTTCAGTTTGGACCGTACTAAATCTTTTACTTCTTAAATGTTTCTCTTCAAGTCGTCACTGATATGGAACATACTATAATCCTGACCGGCCATCATACTTTGCTGAGGTCATGTAATTAGTCCCATAAAAATGTGGGCCTTGCTGGCGTTTATTGTATACAAACAAACAAACAGACAAGCCACATATATCTTTTTTATTATAAATAATTAGGATGAAATTATTTTCTGAAATCTGAAATAAACACAGGGATCAAATTAAATGATCAGCAAGAAGTCGTTGAACAACGTTGACTAAGTTGAACCATTTTGTTTGATCTTGGACTGACGCATGCATAATCCTTTACATACACTGTAGGTATAAAATGCCCCAGTTTTATAAAATAAAAGTATATAGTGTCAAGTTCTAAGGTAGTGAGATTCATGAAAAAAATAAAAAGTGAGATTTGCAAATCCAAAATGAGAATAAAAATTTTTAACTTATATTTTCAAACTGTGGTATGGTAGTGAGATTTCAAAATCCAAAATGAGAATATAAAATTTATTCTCATTTTGGATTTTGAAATCTCACTACTGCCAATACCAGAGTTTGAAAATAAAAGTTGAAATTTTATATTCTCATTTTGAAATTTGAAATCTCACTACCGCCAATACCACAGTTTGAAAATAAAAGTTGAAATTTTATATTCTCATTTTGGAATTTCAAATCTCACTACTGCAAAACCCTCTAGTTTGAAAGTATTTACATTTTCTAATTTTGAAAAAAAGGCATTTAATAATCTGAAAAATGTAAAGAAAATGTACAAAAACTAGCTTTTAAAACCTTCAATACCATTTTCTTTTTAAAAAAACATAAAATTTTCGCTCAAAAAGAAGGCATTTTTACAAACACTTACATACATAGTTCAACTCAAGGTTCTAATGCAAGGAAAGTTTTTTTCAGAGGTGTGCGCATTTTTTGTACTGCTGTGTACTGTTTTTGGGCGGAAAAGTAAACTCAACACGGATGTAACAGCCTATGCATGGAATCCATTTCCTCAAAAAAAATCTATGAAATATTTTGGTCATAGTAAACTTTTGTGTGAATTATCAAAATTATAAAAATGCTTTTAACCTCTTCGGATACTAAACGAACACTGATGCATCTATTCTTGTTTACAAATTCCGCCCAAAAAGAACTGGTTACAATATGTACGCAGAGTATACGCTACCGCAATTTGGTTCCTCAAATCATATATTTTCTGAATATTTAGAAGAAAACTTTGCTCGATTGACCCGGACTGAGTTTGAAAGTATTTTGAAACATGCAAACACAGAAACCCCTCTTCATTTTATATTCAGTAAGTATAAACGCCAAGTTAAATTTAAAATAAAATCTTGCACCTTTTCAATCATAACCTACCTGATAAAAGACCTATTAAGAAAAAAAATAATGTCTATTATTAATTTCTAATATGTAATAAATTTGCTTTACTTATATTTTAATCTTAATACAGAATTAATAATAATAATGCTAGCGTGAATGGTTATAAAGTAAATAATAATGATAATGATAATGATAATGATGATAATGATAATGATGATAATGATAACGATGATGATGATAATACTGATAATGATGATAATGATGATACAGATAATGATGATAATGATAACGATGATGATGATAATAGTGTTATGATGATAATGATAATACTGATAATGATGATAAAAATTATCTGATGTTCAGTAACTGATGCCTACAGCTCTAAAGCTGTTGGAGATTTGATTGCTGGAGCAGTTGGGAAAAAGTTAACTATGGATGTTATACAGGTTCGTCTCATTCCAAGGAGNGAAACTTATTTTGAGCAAGGAAAACCTTTACTGGTAAGGGAAACTTTTTCGGTAAGGGTATAGATCTGCAGCTGGGGATAATTTTGTCAAATGATCGAAAAATCATTCAAAGTTCGTGTATTTCACTTTCTCTACTTTTTGTTTATTTGAGCAAACATCTTCATTATAAACATTTAAAACATTATTTTTTTAACAATTATAATGTTTAGAACATTTATCAGAAGAAAATCGGCATGCCACCTCTACATTTTTCCCTAGGAAACAAATAAATAAATCTTAAAATAACATATTTTTCTAAGAAAAGAAAAATTTTATATCTTTATTAAAAAAATTGAGCATTTCAAGAGGAAGTATATTTATGCTTAGACACAAATAATTATTTTTGGAATGTTCTAGAGGAATATTATCATTTTTATTTTTTATATTATTATTATTATTATTGTTGTTATTGTTATTATTTGTTATATAATTATTATTGTTATTGTTGTTATTGTTATTATTTGTTCCAGTGGATTATTTACATATTAAATCTAAGAAACCAGAGTTTGTTCATAAATTCAGGTAAAAACTTTGTTCATTCATATAAACTTTTTCATTTAAAAAAAAACTATTTTTATGGTGATTTATCTATCTGTTAAAAAGCATGGCAGTGATTTGTCGTCTTCATTTATGAAAATCTAAAAATGATGGATAGATATAATTTCAATTTTTTAGGAACCTAAACGGAACAGGAAACAAGCTTTTTCCGGTATCATCTTAGTTTTCTTATTTCCGGATTTTCAACTCCAATCTTATATTTACATTTAAATAGAATTTGAGACGCTTTGTGCCCCAGCAATTAGCTACAGCTAGATTTATCAGTTGAACAGATCAAAGTGATCTGATAAAGATTAGGTAATCAGATAAAGCCTAAATATGATAGAAATTATCTTTTTCCGATATACTCTTAGTTTGTATTTACAGATATCAACTCATTCTATAAATGAAAACTATATGTATATTTAAAAAGAATTTTAATTATTGGACTAATTGATATGATCTGATAACACTTGTTTGTTTTATCAGCCAATGTAATAATCATTATCATTTAAATTTTCTTCAATCAGTTAAACTGATAAGAATGTTCATTTAACGTTTTTTTATCAGTTAAACTGATCTAAGAATGGTCAGTTAAAGGCCTGAATCTGATAAATATGATCTGATAAAACTTTTTGATCAGATGGGTCTGATAAGTACATGCACCTCTGATCCTTCAATAAAAGTAAATTCAACCTAAAGTCTGACCGTGTCAACCTTGTTGCACCGGCTAGTCCTATTGAGTGTCTGCTTCATTTACCCAATGACCGGGCGATACAGTACAAACTGGGCCGGAAAAGTTGACCCGGCTCGGAAATTCAAATGTACTACGACATGCCCGTGAATATAATGACTTAAATTTTCATTAATCAGCTTAACAAATGTTTCTGAATCGGATAAATATGATCTTATAAAGCTTGTTTGATCAGCTGGGTCTGATAAGTATGATCAGGATTTCTTCTATATTGCACCTCTCTACCATCTAGCCTTCACATCATTACACAAACTTATAGTCCTGGACTGTAATAATAATGATAATGATGATGATAATAATAATAATAATAATAATAATAATAATAATAATAATAATAATAATGATAATAATAATTATAATGATAACATTGATAATGTAGATTTCCGAACTGATATCTCTGATCTAAATGCTGAGTTTGCTCCTATGGAGGCTGGTAATCATGTGATGGGAATTGGATTAGATCTTAGTTTACACTACAAGTAAGATACACTCACAGTAATGCAAAAGTTTCAAGATCAAACCCCAATAAAATGATGAGAATTTTTTCACCATAAATTTCACTTGTGTGTCAATTACTTCTATAAAACTTAAACTTAAAACAAGTGTTTTAAAGTTCTAAAATGTACTTGTCCAGGGCTACAAAACAATATATATATATTACTATTTGCACAGTTTTGGGTTTAGGCCGAGAGTGCATGAAAGGATTTCTTAACTTTTCTTGTACAGCGCTTTTCAGAAGAACCTAGAAATCCTAGAATTGAATTTAATCCGAAGTAAATTTTAATTTAGTAAAACATATTATGTAACGTATAATAATCTTAACTGGGACCATCATCTTAAGGCGGTTAAAAACAAAGCATCCAGTGCAGTTTTTGCTTTGTCAAGTGTAAAAAATATTCTTCCTAGTAATATTAAGCTAACCATTTACAACTCTTTATTTCGATCATATACAGAATATGGAATTGGAATTTCAGCCTGGGGATGTAACAAATGTTCAGAAATGAATCAAATTCAATTTTACAGAAACGAACAATACGATTAACTGATAACTCAAAAGCCACGTCTCATAATGATCCTCTTTTCCTTAAGTATAAGATTCTAAAGATTAATGATCTGGTAGACTTTAACCAAGCTATATTTATGTATAAACATACACATAAACTTCTTCCTGCATCTTTTGAAAACATTTTTAAAAAGCTTGGAAACTTTGAAAGTTCAACTTGACATTCTCAAAATTTGCTCATTACAGTATTTACCATCAAGCTCTTTTCTTAAGATGTGGAATAACCTGCCTCTTGACTTAAAAAGAAACAACTCTCTAAGTATATTTAAAAATAGACTTCTAAATTCTCTTTTTGAAAATTACATTACAATGTGTAATAAACCGAATTGCTATTCATGTAAAACTAACTAGATATGTTTTAATATGCTTTGATATTTGTTGTTTACATGTCAGAAAATTACTTTAAACTCTAGTTATTCTAATCAATGTATAAACTATTTTGCATAAGATAAAATCGCACCCTAATCTCTAATAGTTCTCCTTAAATCTATTTAATTGAATTGTTTTGTTATCATTATTGAAATTACGTGGAAAAAATAATCAAAACAGCCAAGAGCTATTTTCAACCTAATTGCTTTATACTTGTACTGTTAATATAATCATCAATTTTGTGATTGTAAACTCGTTCTGTATACAGATACATGTATTCTAGCATTAAACTTTATCTTATTTTATCTTATCTAGGTGGGTATTTGCTGCTTATAGAAAAAATAGCACTCTGAAAATTACAGCATCAAAACAAACAAAATGAATCCTAAAAGAACAATTTTTTTGTTTGCCAGCAAAGAAATGATGTGATATTTTTTTTAAAAACTTTTTTTTTATCTCAGAGTGATGCTTTGGAGGTATAGGGCAGAGAACCCAGATACATTGTTCGGACTACCAGGCAGGTTTCAGGTAGTTAATGGGACTACCAGACAGGTTTCAGGTAGTTAAAGGGACTACCAGGAAGGTTTCAGGTAGTTGAAGGGACTACCAGGCAGGTGTCAGGTAGTTAAAGGGACTACCAGGTAGGTTTCAGGTAGTTAAAGGGACTACCAGGAAGGTTTCAGGTAGTTGAAGGGACTACCAGGAAGGTTTCAGGTAGTTAAAGGGACTACCAGGTAGGTTTCAGGTAGTTGAAGGGACTACCAGGCAGGTTTCAGGTAGTTGAAGGGACTACCAGGAAGGTTTCAGGTAGTTAAAGGGACTACCAGGAAGGTTTCAGGTAGTTGAAGGGACTACCAGGCAGGTGTCAGGTAGTTAAAGGGACTACCAGGAAGGTTTCAGGTAGTTAAAGGGACTACCAGGAAGGTTTCAGGTAGTTAAAGGGACTACCAGGAAGGTTTCAGGTAGTTGAAGGGACTACCAGGCAGGTTTCAGGTAGTTAAAGGGACTACCAGTAAGGTTTCAGGTAGTTGAAGGGACTACCAGGTAGGTTTCAGGTAGTTAAAGGGACTACCAGGCAGGTTTCAGGTAGTTAAAGAGACTATTTACGTAATTATAAGTGAACCTTCATTTCAAGATTCATAACAGAACAGTTACCGTAAATCCTTCGTCGTAACAAAATATTTATGCAACCAGGCTTTTAGGGCGCTTCGCGCCCATCTTTTATTTGAACTTTTAATTGTGGCTTTATCTGCGAGCAACTTCTCTTTGTACAGTATAAATCAATAGCAACAAAAATACCGGGATTTAATCATATTTTTATCATATTTTTAATCATATTTTTAATCATATTTTTATCATATTTTTAATCATATTTTTAATCATATTTTCATGCGCATTTTTAAAATTTTACAAAGATCAGAAACTTTTAAACTCAGCCTTTTAGATAATGATAGGTTCAGCCGTTTTGACATTTATTGGATACAAACAGACAGGCAAGCAAAGAATATTTATAGATAAACAGCAAAAATAATTTCAGGGATTTAATAGCGGGGTAGTTCTCTACGACCTGGACAGAATGAGACGGAGTGAGATCTATAACCGGTAAGTAACCACCAGGTGTCCCACTTCATACTAGATCGTTTATATCTCTAATCTAACTACTAGGTGTTCCACTTCATAGTAGACCGTTTATATCTCTAACCTAACTCTAGGTGTCCCACTTCATAGTAGATCGTTTATATCTCTAATCTAACTACTAGGTGTCCCACTTCATACTAGATCGTTTATATCTCTAACCTAACTACTAGGTGTTCCACTTCATAGTAGATCGTTTATATCTCTAACCTAACATACCAGGTGTCCTACTTCATAGTAGATCGTTCATATTTCTAACCTAACTACCAGGTGTCCCACTTCATAGTAGATCGTTTATATCTCTAACCTAACTACCAGGTGTCCCACTTCATAGTAGATCGTTTATATCTCTAACCTAACTACCAGGTATCCCACTTCATAGTAGATCGTTATATCTCTAGCCTAAATACTAGGTGTCCCACTTCATAGTAGATCGCTTATATCTCTAGCCTAAATACTAGGTGTCCCACTTCATAGTAGATCGTTTATATCTCTAGCCTAAATACTAGGTGTCCCACTTCATAGTAGATCGTTTATATCTCTAACCTAACTACCAGGTGTCCCACTTCATAGTAGATCGTTTATATCTCCAACCTATCTACCAGATGTCCCACTTCATAGTAGATCGTTTATATCTCTAACCTAACTACTAGGTGTCCCACTTCATTGTAGATCGTTTATATCTCTAACCTAACTAACAGGTGTCCCACTTCATAGTAGATCGTTTATATCTCTAACCTAACTACTAGGTGTCCCACTTTATAGTAGATCGTTTATATCTCTAACCTAACTACTAGGTGTCCCACTTTATAGTAGATCGTTTATATCTCTAACCTAACTACCAGGTGTCCCGCTTCATAGTAGATCGTTTATATCTCTAACCTAACTACTAGGTGTCCCACTTCATAGTAGATCGTTTATATCTCTAATTGAGGTTTAAGGGACTAATCAGAAGTTTCAAAAAATAAATAATTTAAAAAACATTTAAATGGCTAATATGAGAGATACCAGGTTTTTCGAGTATTCTGTGCGTATTTTGACATTAAAGCTGGGAGATAATCCAATACGATATGGGACGCTCTGTAGCTATGACCCTATTTTGACTAGTAGGTTGGGAGGGGGAGTGGGAGGGAGGTTGGAGGGTAAAAAAATGTGGTTTTTTAACTTCGTTCGAAAAAATCGTTCGTTCATTAAAAAATAATCGTTTTTTCAAAATCTTTCGAAAATTTGTTCGTTCAGTAAAAACAACGATCGTTTTTTAAGTTCATTCAAACGAGTTTAAATATTTCGTTTTTTTATTTTCGTTCGTTTTTCTCACAAGCAATGCTTATTTCTAAATATATCTGCAGTTTGCAGTTTTAATATATGCAATTTATGCTGAAACAAAGGGTTGGAAGTTATGGAAAATATTTGTTGACTCATTCAATCACTCAATCATCTGTTTAGGTATCTGGAACCAGAAGAAGCTGAAGCATTGCTTGAAAAATATCTTTACAGGTTATATCTTTGTATTAATGGGACTGTAAACATAATTATGAATTAAAGGGACCCATCCTGCAAAAATGACAATGCCCGATTCACAACGGTACCTTGAAAAGCGTTGTTTGGTCAAGTATTAATTAGATATTAAAGTGACCTGGCGCATTTCTACTGCATGAAAACATATAGAAATGATTAAAACGAAACACTTTTAAGGCTAGAAAAACGACAATATCTTAAACATTATTGATCAGATAAAAGTTTCAAGGAAACCGCTGTGAATAAATCGATTTACTTAAAGGATTTGAGTCTTTGCCACAAACTTGAATATTCCATTCCCTTCATCTTTACAACCTGGCGGTGCAAACCTTTGATATTTCAAACTTCTACGCCATTAGGTTGCAAAGATAGAGGTATTAAAATATTAGAGTTTGTGGGGGAAACTTAATTCCTTTATGCTTTAACTACGAGCAAACGATGGATTTATAAAACATGTACAATCGACCACGATAATGTATAAACCATGTACAATCGACCACGATCATTTATAAACCATGTACAATCGATCACGATAATCTATGAAACATGTACAATCGACTACGATCATTTATAAACCATGTACAATTGACCACGATCATTTATAAAACATGTACAATCGACCACGATAATTTATAAAACATGTACAATCGACTACGATAATTTATAAAACATGTACAATCGACCACGATAATTTATAAAACATGTACAATCGACTACGATAATTGCGAAAAATTAAATTTTTTAAATTGTTTTTAATTTAGAGCTACTTTGGCAGAGCAAGATTGGATGACAAACCTTGGATTTAGTCATCCAGGACTCATCCACATTCTTCCATGTACATTCAACGCTCAAACATCTATCCAGGTTTTTTTATTCGTTCATTCTTCATTCATCCTTCCTTCTCTTTCTTACTCATCCCGGACTCATTCACATTCATCCTTTTATTCACCTATCCATTTATTCATCCTTCCTTTCTTAAGATTTTTTCTTTCTTATCTCATTCGTTGTTTTAATTTACGTTTCTCTTATTCTTTTCCCATTTTTAAACTAATTAAATCGTATTCCTTTTCTTTTGTATTCTTACTCTGTCTTCCTTATTACTTCTCATTCTTCTTTTCTTTCTGATTTTAACATTTGTTCTTTCATTCAATTTTTTATTACATTTTCCTTATTACTTCTCATTCTTCTTTTCTTGCTGCTTTTAACATTTGTTCTTTCATTCAAATTTTTATCACATTTTCCTTATTACTTCTCATTCTTCTTTTCTTTCTGTTTTTTACATTTGTTCTTTCATTCAATTTTAATTACATTTTCCTTATCACATCTCATTCTTCCTTTCTTTCTGTTTTTAACATTTGTTCTTTCATTCAATTTTAATTACATTTTCCTTATTACTTCTTATTCTTCTTTTCTTTCTGTTTTTAACATTCGTTCTTTCATTCAATTTTAATTACATTTTTCTTGCTACTCATCTTTTAATATTTTTATTTATTTTTGATTTAAAATTTTTTATAAACTAATTCACATTTGTGCACATTCTTTTTTGCTCATCAAACAAAACAACTTACTTAGAAGAATTGTTGTTTAGTACATGTCTACAGATCTAATAGAAGTATTGTTGTTTAGTTCATGTCTACAGATCTAATAGAAAAATTGTTGTTTAGTTCATGTCTACAGATCTAATAGAAGTATTGTTGTTTAGTACATGTCTACAGATCTAATAGAAGTATTGTTGTTTAGGACATGTTTATAGATCTAATAGAAGTATTGTTGTTTAGTTCATGTCTACAGATCTAATAGAAGTATTGTTGTTTAGTACATGTTTATAGATCTAATAGAAGTATTGTTGTTTAGTACATGTCTACAGATCTAATAGAAGTATTGTTGTTTAGTACATGTCTACAGATATAATAGAAGTATTGTTGTTTAGTACATCTCTACAGATCTAATAGAAGAATTGTTGTTTAGTACATGTCTACAGATATAATAGAAGAATTGTTGTTTAGTACATGTATACAGATCTAATAGAAGTATTGTTGTTTAGTACATGTCTACAGATTTAATAGAAGCATTGTTGTTTAGTACATGTCTACAGATCTAATAGAAGTATTGTTGTTTAGTACATGTCTACAGATCTATTGTTGTTTAGTACATGTCTACAGATCTAATAGAAGTATTTGATGATTATCATTACTGTGATTCTTATCATAATTTAAAGGTAAATTATTGTGATACAGTATTATTATTATTATCTATCAATCTACAGTCAAAGAATCATGCCGATCTCCAGGGTCGAGCTCCAGCCACTTAACCGTGTGTCCGCCTGGGTCTCATGGATCATATCGGGTTTGAATTTTTTTATAACTCAGTGTGTATACCAGATAGATAGCATTTTGAACAGTACACACGTCTGTTCGAGAGTAATCAAAGTATTTCAAAAATCATAAACAATGTGAATCCAACTGGTTGTACATAAAATAAAAGATTAATGTAATGTAATTGATAAAACTTTTTAATATAGTATGACGTATAATAAGAAATAATTAATATTGTATTGAAATGTTTTGGGCTTAAAAAACTATTTTTTTTTTCTGGCAAAAAATGTAAAATGTTTCATAATTCTGCGGCCAAAAGTACAGAAGAAGAGAAAATTTTTTAGAAAGAACTTAATCCAATTAAAAATTTTAAGCTAAATTTTAAAATATCTAATTTCAGTTTCACAGAATCATTAATTTTTCTGTAGCAATATTTTGCTTGATGCTGTCAGATAAAATCGGTCCAACTTTTCCAGGATTTGTAATTCATCACGTTTAATCATTTTTACATTATTAACAGTGAGAACCAGAAAATAATTGAATGGGAAGACGACATTATAGCAGTATTTAATGTTGTTATAAAGCAAATATGTTTACTATCAACTGTTAACACTGAACAATTGCTGTGCCTCAAGTTCATTGGACTGTTCAAGTTATAACTTGGGTCTAAAAGTTGACGTCCAGAGTTTTCTGGTTATCACTGTATAATTCGTCATTTTTAATTATTTTCAGATTATTTTATATTTTATTTTTGAATAGATTCTTCACATGAATGGGTGTGGTCCCCTGCCAGAGCATTGTGGGAACGCCCACAGCGGGCAGAGCAAGGAAACCAGTGTTTTCTAAATAAACAAGATTTATAAATAATACTTTTAACAAATTTTCTAAAACAGTTAAACTATAATGAAAACCTGAAGAAAAACATATCCTAATTTTTCAAAATTAGAACGGATAAAGGGTTGTGTAAAGGGGAGGGGGCGATAATTTTCATTTTTCCGATTACCCCATTTCATAGTTCCCATTACCCACCCGCCACCCCAACCCTGAAAATGAACATTCAGTTTGCGGAGCCAAATCCTCCTACCCCTCCAGTAATATTGTCTCGACCCGGCCCGTTGAAAATGCAGAACTAAGAAGCAAGGGATGTATGGGTTCTTGATATTTTAACGTGGCGCATAAGATTACTTCTAGAACAAGTTTTGTCGTAATTGTAAACAAACAAAATACTATACAGGGTTACCCTCAAAGGATGAGACTGTAAAGACGACCCAGAACTCTAAAAATATGACGATTTCAAGCTTTATTTTTGGTTTCAGCATTTAATTGAGTATTTTGATGGTTTACTAGATGATTAAGCACAGAAATAAGGCAGTTCTGGCAGGAACCCTGAATGCAAGAAAAGGGACTAAACAAATTCCGTACAATCGTCTCTGAAGTCTCATCCTTTGTGGCTAACCCTGTATATTATGCAAAATTTGATTATTTTTTTACAGTTCTTTATTTTGGATATGTAATAAAACTAGTCTTGGACTTTTCCTATTACGTCCCAGTAGAATGTGAACAAAACCAAACCCCTTTATTTTTTCATTTTTAAGTTAAAAACAAAATTTATTTATTGATTTGACAATTGTTGGAAATACTGGTTGGTTTAGAAATATAAGGAGGGGGCCTACTTTGATATTGGTGTCAAGATAGACTGGGTAATGATTGAAAAAATTAGAACAGGACAAGCACAGTGGTTCATGCTGGACTAGACTGGGCAATGATTGAAAGAATTAGAACAGGACAAGCACAGTGGTTCATGCTGGACTAGACTGGGCAATGATTGAAAGAATTAGAACAGGACAGGCACAGTGGTTCATGCTGGATTAGTATTAGACTAGACCATATCTGCTCCAAGATATCCACTAATTGTTTTCAATTTTAACCTTTCTAAAGACTGTGGATAGTTTGTGTGTCGGAAGTTTGATTCTTCTGTTAATACATCCATGGGCTCCCTTGACGTATATGTGGCCATTGGGAACATCGGCCGCAACGCAGGGTGCAGGCTCTTTAAGTAATTTATAACTACAATTAAGGCCCTTGAATATGTAAAGAAAATCACCTTTTTGCATATTTTTACTATCTGTAATTTGTATTTTTGTATGATTTAATATTAATAAAACCCCTCTGTATGAAATCTGTATAAATCAAAATCAATTTACAAGGAAATTTATTAGATTTCGTTGACTTTGTAAAAATGACGTCTAATCTTTGAAACTATGCTTAGCGCCCATCTTGTATTTCAATTTTTAATTGTTGTGTGCATTTTTTCTTTGCACATTTTATAACAAATGCAAAAGAATTCCCAGATTTTTTCCCGGGGATTTTCCAAATTTTACAAAAATTAAAGTTTTTTGTAGGGAATTTTTTTAAATGTGAGGTCCCACACAAAACTTAATTGGGCTCAATCGGTTCAGTCGTTTTGACGTTTATTGGACGCAAACAGACAAACAGACACCCAGACAAAAAAAAAATATGAATGGAATCTCAAAAATGAAGAGGATGTTCGATTTTCTTTCCTTTTTCTGATGCATAAATATCTTCTAAAGAGCTATCGCAATTAAAGGAAAGTTAGTTATCTGTTTTAAAATGAAAAAAACAATGACATTTCGATAAACGTTTTTAGGTATATTGGTTTAGAATCGGAGATGTAATGCTTTGAATATGAGAGTAACTGAAAAGTATGTCAACCTTGTCCCTTTAAACGGAGGGAATCAGCCCAAATGGAGTGTTTGGGGGGGGGGGTGAAGGGGAATGGATGCAGTACCCTGAGTACATATAAAGAGTTGAGAATAGAATTAGAAAGATTTTATCGGTTCTCGATGGTGAAAGGAAAATGGAAACTTCAACAGAATTCTTTTTATGTAACATTCATTTCATTCATTTTAATCATTTTATTCCTTTTATTCATTTCATTCATTTCATTCATTTCATTCATTTCATTCATTTCATTCATTTCATTCATTTCATTCATTTCATTCATTTCATTCATTTCATTCATTTCATTCATTTCATTCATTTCATTCATTTCATTCATTTCATTCAATCGAGGAAAAAACGCAAAAGTTGGGCTCACTGATTTTTGATATGAATATATTTGGTAGCTCAATGTAAAATAAGGATTAAAGAAACAGCACACATTATGCTGTAATAAATACAGGGAGTAAGGAATAGAAGGGAGATATAACTGACGCGGTTCGCCCTACCATATGATTATACATGCTTTGCAGACGGTACTTCATTTGTATAAGAAATATTTGTCTGATGTACATTTACTGCGTATACAATAACCTATTCTGAATATTTCTTATACAAATGGAGTACCGTCTGCAAAGCATTTAAAATCATATGGTAGGGCGAACCGCGTCAGTTGTATCTCCCTTCTATTCCTTACTCCCTGAATAAATATCAGGTCACATGTCGATATTCTGAAAACTTGCAGTAAATTGTACAATGTACATTATTAATTATCTATGTTTGTAAACTTCTACGTAAAAAAACATTATTAATTTGAACTGCGTTTCAAATGAATGAGTAGCATGATTAGCTTAAATCCTTTTAGATGCGTACATTCAACTTATAAACATGTGTGGAGATAGCTTAACTACGTTATATCTATCCTCGCTAAATACGCACATTTAACTGCTCCTATTTCAAATGTGCTGTAATACGTAACATGATTGCCTTAATCAAGTGATAAGTATAAAGACGTAGGAATCGTAATAATGTCTATTAACTTTAACTTGTAAAATGTAAACCTCAAATAGAATCAGAATTCTGATTTGATTTCAATCTTGAGTGTTGAGTTGAGTGTTCAGGATGAGATCTAACACAGAAAGAGTAAGAATCGATTAAGGGCTTGTTCGATAGCCAATAGCTTGTTTGATAGAAAGCTACGCTTGTGTCCCTGTGTGGAATTTAGAGCCTTAGTAATAGCTTGTTTGGTAGAAAGCTATGCTTGTGTCCCTGTGTGGCATTTAGAGCCTGAGTAACAGCTTGTTGATAGAAAGCTATGCTTGTGTCCCTGTGTGGCATTTAGAGCCTGAGTANAGATAATTAGATAGATAGATAGATACGCAGTTATACAACAAAATATAATGAAAGATAATTAGATAGATAGATAAAGGAATCGACAGCCAGGGCATGTTTGTGAAGCATGGAAGATCAAAGAAGCAATAGATGGAAATAGTAAAGGGGGTATAGGCTTAATGCGATAAATATATAAATATATATATTAAAATATAAATATATATGAAAATATCTAAAACTATATATGAAAATATCTATTTAAAACTTTATCAAAGAAACAAAATTGAAATAAATTTTTAATTTTCATTCCTTGCTTTTCCAGTAAAAATGCACAAGTCACTATTATAGAAAATTCGCAATTGAAAATGATTAATCTTCAGAGGGAAAAATAACTTTTTTGCTCTGGTAAAGGTTTCAAGAGTACCTTGTTACTCTGTGAATGGATGATCACTTGAAATTAAGTCCCAGGCGCGGATCCAGGGGGGAGGGGTCAAGGGGTCGATGACCCCCCCCCCTTTGCAAAAAGGGGGGAGTCAAGAGTATCTTTTGACCCCCCCCCTTTTCAGGAGACTAACCTAATGTTTACTGTAACTTGTTTTCCAGCAGATGCAAAACTGGTTTTTTTGGTCAAATCAGCCTATTCTCAAGAAAGGATTTTTTAATTTTTAAAATGTGTAAATACTATTTATGTTTTGTGTAGGAAGGGGGGTATGGGGGGTTGTAGTCTTTAATTTTGCTTTCCAAGAATGAATAGATTTTAAAAAAATTCCCTGCAATTCTCTGTACAAATTCCAAGGGGTCGATATTTTTTGCCAAGGATAACTCAATTATTTCTCTTCACCCCAGGAAAATATCTTAAGTGTCCCGGTGTGTGTGTTCTCCTAGAGGGTTACAGTCATTTTGTAATTCTTGATAAATCATAATAGTTTTACTTTTCATCAATCCGATAGATTTAAAGATTAAACTACCCCTCCCTGTAGGTAAAAGAATATGATTAGATATGTTTATTATGATGTTAACAATGAGGCACATTTTAGTTTTTAGTTACATAAATGAAACCATCGTACCATAGTATGTGGTTTTTTTCTAAACTGAGAAATTCTAGAGCGACCTTATTGCCTTGCTATCTTATACCTTCTATAATATATTTATATTTTTCTTGTCTGAGATGGCTGAGTGAAAATTTTTTAAGTAAAATTCTAAAGCAATAATTTTACATATTTTATGAGTAATTTTTTATTTTAAACACTTAAAATAATTACGTTTAATTCTAATTCCTTAACAGTCCCACTGAATCACAGTTTTATTGGAAGTTTGACCCCACCCAGTCTTTTTAAAGAGCAGGATCCCTCCCTGCTAAATCCATTTAACATGGCATATGTAGGTCAGGTCAGCCATCTTGAATTTATTTTCCTTTGTCTCCTGTGTAAGATGAGCTGAAGAGTTTACAGCTGCTAATCCTAAACCTCATTTCCACTGATAGAGGACAATTAGTTTAGGAGAACACAAAAACATATTCTTACTTCTTCTTCTTCTTATTTCTTACATTTGTTGGATATCTTGAATACTTCTTTAGTTTTATATTGACTTGGATACCTTGGATAATTGTTTGGTTTTAAATTGAATTGGATACCTTGGATACTTCTTTAGTTTTATATTAACTTGGATACCTTGGATACTTCTTTAGTTTTATATTGACTTGGATACCTTGGATACTTCTTTAGTTTTATATTTACTTGGAAACCTTGGATACTTCTTTAGTTTTACTTTGACTTGGATACCTTGGATACTTATTTAGTTTTACTTTGACTTGGATACCTTGGATACTTCTTTAGTTTTATATTGACTTGGAAACCTTGGATACTTCTTTAGTTTTACTTTGACTTGGATACCTCGGATACTTCTTTAGTTTTACTTTGACTTGGATACCTTGGATACTTCTTTAGTTTTATATTGACTTGGAAACCTTGGATAATTGTTTGGTTTTATATTGAATTGGATACCTTGGATACTTGTTTGGTTTTATTATAAGTTACGTCACACGTGTCAAATATAACAAGAAATGTAGTAAATGCCGTTCTCTTAAAAGTTCGTACCAAACTGTATCAGTCCAGGTACCACCCATCAAAGTGAACCCGGATACAACACACATGTCTGGTAAATGCCACACAGGGACACAAGGGTAGCTTATCAATCTAGCTATTACTCAGGCTATGAATATCAAACAGAAGACGATCCAAATGGCTACAATCAATGCCACTACCACTGGGCAGATCTCGTTAGCTATTGGTGACATACGGACACTAGTAATCAATTGATCAATGTCTCAAACAGGACAACGTACTGCAAATTTACAGAATATCGTATTACACATATTAAATAAAAAAGTGTAAAAACCGAGTATAAAGAACACAAAATTGCACTGTAATATTTATTTTCACAATTATTAATAATTTTGTCGGACATATAAAACTTGTAAAGAGAATGTATAAATTTTACTTTGCCATCCAATGTATTTGACAATTTATTTGTGAAAAGGGAAAAGATGTACACAATTTCACAAACCCTATATTCCCTACCTTCAGTATACAACCATTGCCACAAACCATTTTCTTATCTTCTTTAAGTTCTTTTATCAAATAAAATCTTTTCAACTGTTAGTTTATGTCTAGCGGATACTTTATATTCTTTAATTCTATAGCCAGAAATATATTTTACTTAAAATTTTATTTAAAAGCGTTATCTATATGTTCTTTATATTCTCAAGAACTATTTTTATAAAAACCTCATTCAACTTTTTCTTCCATTTAGTTTGTCTAATACGTAGCATATGAAACTCAACCAATTCAAACAATTTAAACTTTGATTTGGCGTATTTACGAAAAAGTAAAGTTTATGATTTGCGTCCTAAAGGTTTTATTTTTCAATTAAAAGTTTTTTTTTAAAATGAACTAGTAGAAACCTCTTTAATAATAAAAGAATTTCTGAATTTGCTAGGATTTTAAATTTTGAAATGTTTTCTTTTCATTTTCCATGTTATCATAGCATTAGGACTTCTCTTTGCATAACAGCGTCAGTTATATACTATGATCAAGATCAAGATCAAGATCAAGATCAAGATCAAGATCAAGATCAAGATCAAGATCAAGATCAAGATCAAGATCAATATCATGATCAAGACCAGGATCATGATCAAGACGATGAAAATATCGAGATGTAAATCTTGTCTGTATTTTCGTTTATAACCATGCATATAAACTTCCGAAAGGCTAAACTGATCTTTAAAAAGTTTGAGTGACATTGACAGATTTGCCTCAAATTGATTGGGAAACTCAATAGAACCACGAGAAGAAATAATTTAATAAGGCAAAATACAAACCTTTCCAATGGGATCATCTGTCTGTGAGGTACCACAAAAATGTTTTTTTTTGCTTGATTGGTCTAGCCGTTTTCACGTTTTAGATAGATAAACAAAAGGACAAACCAACAGACAAACAGTTAAAAAATAATTTCAACGATAACAAGAAAAAGAAAAATGAATTTTAAATTAGATAATCTTAACGTTCATTCAAAATTTTAATTTAAGCAAAATGAAAAGTTTAAGCAAATATTAGACAAAGAGAGAAACAGAGAACACTAATATCAGACAGATAGTAGATACATAATATATAGATAGATAGATGTAGATAGATATAGAAAGATACGTACTAGATAAATATAGATATAGATACATACTAGATAGATATATGTAGATAGATATGGATAAATACATACTAGATAAATATAGATATAGATACATACTAGATAGATAGTCAAATTGAAGATAGAAATAGATAAATAGACAAATATAAGGTATTTATAAAAACTAGATAGATAGACAGATAGAAGAAATATATAGATACATAATAGATAGATATGAATACGTACTAGATAGATTGCTAGAAGATTTAAATAGATACCTTTAATAATCCGGAAAATAAAAACCATGGTAATCCGCAATTTTATATTTTCTGTTACATCATATTTTCAACATTAAAATCATGTTTTCCTGAGAGGCAGAATTTAAATAATTCAAGACGACCTAGGCCTGGCCCTAGAGAGGGTTTTCTAAAAATTCCAGCCAGTATTGTGGAAAAATTAGGGTGCAGCGATAAAAATCCTGTGCCCCCCCCCCCCCCATGGTTAGAGTATATATGCAGACAAGACAACTTCCGCTCCAGAATCAGTTTGTGGGCTAAAGAGAACGGCCGAAGACCATTTTGAACATTTAATGAAGAAATCTAAATAGTTTTTGCTATTATTTACAAAACGTAAATATGTGTGTAGACAACCTTAATTGTTTAATAAATATAATCCATAATGATTTAACCTATGCTGTACCAGATCATAAATTAAAGGATTAACAAAACACCCATAGATAGATACACAGACATATAAGATAGCTATAGATTTCTAGTAGATAGGCAGACTGAGAAGACAGATTCTTTTCAGATACACAGCTAAATATTGATGGGCAAATTCTAGATTGACATCGAGATATATTATAATTTAGACAGACTGGTGAAATATATATTGATAAATATCAGATTAAAAGAAGATATGATTGACTCATACTATTAGGAACGACAGCTAAAAAGGGGTGGTGTATTTTTCGACCTACGCAATTTTGATATACTCCACAAATTCTGACCATACGCCAGATCCACTATACTACACATCCGACCTACTAGCACGTGGTTTTTCATCTGCAGCATGGACTTGTAACCGCAGCGTCCCGGCCACCTAGCCTGTCCTAGCTGCGGCGCTCGACCCCTAGCCTGTCCTAGCCGCAGCGTTCAACACAGAAATTGTCTTAACCTAACCTAAACCCTTAAATAATAAAGATATAAACAGATGGCGTAGGTCCAATATTGCAATAGGTCGGAAAAGGTCCGAAGTTCAGTATAGTTGCGAATACGATATAACACTAACATTACCCTAAAAAGTAGCTAGATGGAAAAATTGTAGATTAGCGCTTACTGTTTAGACAGACAATAAGAAAGTTAGGGATTACGCTGCGTTAGAGAGACAGATCGATAGATACGCAGGATACGCAGTAAAACAACGAAATATAATGAAAGATAATTAGATAGATAGATAGATACGCAGTAATACAACGAAATATAATGAAAGATAATTAGATAGATAGATAGATACGCAGTTATACAACAAAATATAATGAAAGATAATTAGATAGATAGATAAAGGAATCGACAGCCAGGGCATGTTTGTGAAGCATGGAAGATCAAAGAAGCAATAGATGGAAATAGTTTCTAAACTAGATAGATATATAGATAGATATATGGATAGATAGATAGATAGATAGATAGATAGATAGATAGATATATAGATATATAGATAGATAGATAGATAGATAGATATATAGATATATAGATAGATAGATAGATAGATAGATAGATAGATAGATAGATAGATAGATAGATAGATAGATAGATAGATAGATAGATAGTTTAAATCAACACATTATATATACTTGCTCATTTGAACAATTTTTCTATAAATTCAGATTTTAAAATTTTGTTATAATTCAGGAAGTTAGATCATACAATTAAAGATATTATAAACAATTAAACAAAATTACAAAGAAATATTTGAAATGAACATAGAATATATTTCAAATGAAAAGAAAAATAGTTCAAATGAACATAAACAAAAAAATGGTTCAAATGAACAGAAAAATTGTTCAAATGACCAAAACAATAGTTCAAATGAACAAAAAATAGTTCAAATGAAAAAATTCAAAAACCAAAATATTTCAAAGGACACAAAAATAGTTTAAATAAACCAGAAGATTGTTCAAACGTAATTGTATTAATTATAGGTTAGGTGACAGGCTAATACTATTCATTGGCCAAACTGCCACTAGGACAGGATATGGGCCCAGCGCTGCGGCTAGTAGCTCAAATGAACATAAAATAGTTCTATTGAACCAAAAAATAGTCTGAACATTGTTTTGCTTCTGTAAACTATATTTCATTTAGACTCATGAATTTATTTGAATTTTTCTAGAAGCTTTTTTATGTTATGCATTTAAACTATTTTTTGGTTCATTTGGACTATATTTTGTTCATTTGAACTATTTTTATGTTTATTTGTAGTATTTTTTTGTTTTACGATTTTTCCTTGGAACTATTTTTTTCTTCAATTGAATAATTTTTTTGTTCATTTGTTTGAACTACTTTTGTTTAGTTGAACTAATTTTTTTCATTCAAACAATTTGTTTGTTAACTTAAACTTTTTTTGTTCATTTTAACTATTTTTTTGTTCATTTAAACCATTTGTGTTTTATTTGAACTATTTTTTTGTTTATTTAAGCAATTTTCATGTTCATCTGTAGTTTGTACTATTTTTAAGGGTCATTTGAACTTTTATGTAAATAGATCAAACGAACCAAAAAATTGCGCAAATGAGTACGTATACAAACTCGTTTAAACCATTGTTTGTTTAAACTACTAAATTGGTACCACGTGCAGTAGTTCAAACGAACTATAATTCAAATGAACAATAGTTCAAACGACGGTAGTTCAACCAGGTATTGGGAAGGAAGGGTGGGGAGGTTTTTAGATAGAAAGGTTAAAGGTAGGGACTAGGGAGGTAGGTTCTATGTTAGGGAAAATTTAAACGATCCCCTTTTCTGTTTTTATGTTTTATATTCTTTAAAAATTATATTGTCTTTATTATTGTACTATCATATGGTTCAAATCACAATTGTTTTAAAAAGTTATGAAATATCTGACATTTATTGGAATTTTTATGCATTTTTAAAATTAATCTTAATACCAATTTTTTATTTTAGCAATCCAGCCTGTTTTCTCAAATTATTGATAATCATGCTGCTAAATTGATAGTTTTTTAATGATACGAGTGACATCGAATGAATTCGAGTTTTAATCAAAATTTAAAATTCGGTTTAAAAATATTTTAAAGAAAGATGAAGAAGGAGGTTTTAGGACTCAAGAAGTTTTGAAGGGGATTAGGAGGGTGCAGGGGGAATTGTTTAAATATGGGGGAATTCTCGTATTTACCCAGGGGAATTCAGATTAACCGTCAAATCATCCAAACTTTACTTTTATCGAAGGGATACATATTAAATATATCCAGGAGTCGGAAAAAGTCCAAAAGGGGCGTATACATGATTTTTTCCCGGGGGGTGGGGGGTCAACCATACTTTTGTATCCCTTCCAACCATACCTCTGTTTCCCTCAAACAATACCTCTGTATCCCTTCTTCACTTGTTTAAACCTTTCCTTCTTCAAACCTTTTCTATACTTCATTTCATCCTTTTCTATACTTCCTCCTTTCCTGATCAAATCTTTCTTATTCTTCATTCTTTCCTTGTTCAAGTCTTTCCTTGATCGAACCCTTCCTATACTTAATCCTTTCCAATTGTTCAAACCCAAGGAGAATTAATAGCAGGAGGGGGCGATAGGGTTTCCATATACGTTGATGTGACGTTTTTGAACTGCTGAAGAACTAGTTTTTGCGTAACAGCAATCAGAGGCGCAACTAGGGGGGGGGGCGGCCGGGCGCGCGCCCTCAAAATAATATATTGCCCCCCCCCCTAGCAAAAGTCCTAGTTGCGCCTCTGACAGCAATAATATGATTGTAAGCAATAACACAAATGATACAGACATCTGGTGCATCTCTGGCGTTATAGATGAAGATTCACCGTATACTAACTCATGTTTGTTTACATTAGATCGGCTGCCTTTGTTATATTGTTGTTACGCAAAAACTAGTTCTTCAGCAGTCCAAAAACGTCACAGCAAAGTGTACGGAAACCCTATCGCCCCCTCCTTCTCAATTCTATTGTTCAAACCTTTCCTATCCTTCATCCTTTCCTTGTTAAAGCCTTTCCTATCATTATGGATTAGGAAGGGGCGAACGGCCGTTTATCCACTCCCCGTTTCGGCCTTGTCTGTATCCACTCAGACAATATCAAATCTCTGTATCTTTCTCTGTATCTCATCCCTGTGTATCCTTGCTTAATCTTCTCATTCAGTTTTCTTGGAAAATTCTTAAAGAAGACGACATTGATTAACATTTTCTCTGCGCAGATACCGCTGTAAGTTCTAAAAAATTTCTATATTTTGATTCAAGAAAACACTAATTTTTGATTTCGCAATCAATTCAGTGGAAAAATAAACAAACTGCATTGTTGACAGTGTCTAAAAAGCGTGGTTATTTCCTATTATACCGTACAATTTTTGTAAAAATAAGTTATCCTGCACTGTACAAAATTGAAAGCGAGGGGGTGGGGGGTCCAAAAATCGTACAGGACGGACCCAAAAGCGTTTGCAAGAGGAGGGACGGAATTTCTTGGCTGTTTTCACGTGGTTAGAAAGAAGTTTAAGTTGACGATTTGCTAAAAACGTTTATTGATAATTTGTTTGCAGTTTTCGCGTAGCAGAAGGATTTAATTTCATTCAGGAGAACGGCGACGGTTGAGGTTTATTAAGTTGAGAATTCTTAGAACGTTTTCATACTACGTCCACTACATGTTTCGATTTTTAGATGGTCGATCTGTGCTTCTCAAGCTGAGCCCATTCTGTTGCCAGTTGCAGTTCGTAGTCTGAATTCATTTTTAAGCAATCTCTCTCCGTATTGGCGGTAAAGCAAAGTTGTTAAAAGTTGTTGAAAGTTGAAGAATCATTGAGTTCTCATGTTTATTGTGTCACTGATTTGCTGAAGAATGCATGTGAAGCTAAGAATTTTTATTTCTCTCGGGAGCATCTCTAATTCTCACAACGAAGAGAGAAATCTGTAAAATTGGATAGTTCAGCTTTTTTTAATGAGTTCGATCAATGATGAAGAGTATGAACTTATCAGTAATTGATTTGATTATGTTTAAAGTATTCCAAATCGTCTAATCTTATTTATTTCCTAGAATATGATCAGTTTAATTTCTCAATTTTTTGCACACTAAATAGTCATTTTTTTACACAAACTTCGAAAATGAGTCAGTTCTTCTTTAAATACTGATCTGTTAAAGTGCATATTTTTTGCTACATCAGGCTTTTTACATTTTATATTAGGCCTGCTTTTATTTCAGATAAAGATGGAGATTGAATCTCCGCCCCTTACTGTGCCTCCTCAGCTACCACCACAACAGGAACAATTGTCAGGTAGTTAGGTGGGTTGATTGGTTGGTTGGTAGGTAGGTAGGTAGGTTGTTGGGTAGGTGGATTTGTTGATAGGTAGTTAGGTTTTTTGAAGGGAAGGCAGGTATGTGGGTTGATAGTTTGGTAGGTAGATGGGTTGGTTGATATTTCGGTAGGTAATTGAGTAGGTTTAAAGGTAGGTATGTGGGTAGGTTGATATTTTGGTAGGTAGGTGGATTGGTTTATTAATAATGCCAAATAAGTGTTGATTTCATGTTAAAACTAGTCAAAACTGCTTTGCAACTGATTTAAAACTGTCAAAAAAGATCTGTAAAACTTATATTTCAGGTGTGGCGGTTGTTATCATTATCGGTATAGGTGTACAGACAATTATTATTCTGTTTATATTCTCGAAACGACAGATAAACCGGTTTTCCCTTCGGGGGCGTAGAGGTCCCCATGTCTCGGTTGGACAAGGTAATACTTTTTTTTAGGGATATACAGGGTTACCCACAAATTATGAGACTTCAATCTAAAAGTAAAGTTCAATTTTTAATCTGCTGCTTTGATTTTGATGCTATGGTTTCGCTAAGAAAGAAACAATGTTACTGCATGAATATTGATTTTTCTAAGTGCGCCCAGTATATTATAAATCGTGTTTCTCTTATAACCTGCCGGCGGTCTGGGGGGTTCATAACGGGACCTCTTTTTCAGATTTCTTTTCTTATAGTTCTTATATTTTAAATATTCCCATTCAACAATTTTGCACTATTTTTAAAATGTACAAGGCGTTGAAGGCGTTTAGGACGCTTTGCGCCCATCTTCTATTTCAATTGTGAACATTTTCTCTTTGTACAAAATCAAAAATGTTTGTGGATTTAAAAAAAATATCGTGGATTTTGAAAATTTTATGAAAATTGAATTTTGTTGGGTTTAAATATTTGAAAATTCGATTAACCATAAACCTTTCCTGGTGTCATGTGAGGTCCCACACAAAACTTGGACCCGATCGGTTCACCCGTTATTACGTTTATTGGATACAATCAGACAGACAAGCAAAGTATATATATAGATTAAATCAATGATTGATCAGGTGGACTGAAGCCTCTACGGAAAGAGATAGATCGAAGGATCGAGTATGCGGCACACATTAGATTTGAACCTAGAACTCAACCTATGGATAATACTGAATCAAGTGAGAATATTAGGTACGTTAGGTTTAAAAAGAATGATTTATAAATGGCCTCCTATTTTTTATTTTCAAGCTGGTAAAGAAAAAATATAGGTCGATTGTTAAATGTTCGAAAATATGAGATTTCCAAGTCGGGGTTTTTGCTCTAATTATATACAATATGCATATATGTTGTTGATAACCGGGGTTTCTCAAGTATTTTCTAAAGTTCCTGAAAAGAAACATTTTCCTTATAAATCGACCGACTTACTAGTATTTGGGTAAATAAACTTTTTTTTATTTATTTAAAATGAACATATTTAGTTAAAGAGTATTGTTTTTAAGGTTCAGAGTTGCAGCTGTTGATAGGTAAGATAATATTATTAAAAACGAAAGTGGGACCGTGGTGGGGGGGGGGGGGGGAAGGTCCAGAAATACAGGGGTTTATATTTTTTCGTTTGGCAAAAATATGGTTTGGGGAAAAATGAAGAAGAACGAAGGACAAATGAATGGGGAAGAGGGAAGGCAAAATTAAAAAGGATAAACTGATTTTTTATCCTTTTAAAAGTCGCTAACACGCTCCATCATTGTAAGACCAAAATCTAAAAATGTTCTTCTACTTTTGCGTGCGAAGTTTGCGCGGGTTGCGCCCCCTGTAAAAAGAATTATTCTAGGGGGGGGGGGTGAGGGTGTACAAAAATATACTTTAAAAACAATAAACCTGTGGCCCGTGGTATTTTAAAAAATCGTACAATATGCTGCATGAAGGGACCTCCTGTGACTAAACGTCTGAGGAAGTAGCCATATTTTTTCACAGTGGTCGGAGTTTTATCAAAACAAAGAAGACGAGTTTTCGATTTATGTTTTGATTTCTTACAGGTTTTTTCAAATTTCAAGTTATAAGGGAAAGAAAAAGAAGCTGAAAATTGACAGCTTCTCTTGTTTCTATATTTATGTGTATCAATGCTGTTTGAAAGCTTGGTAAGAATCAAAATTGAAATCGAAAGTCGTTTTCATTGCATTGATAAATATGACGATGACTGTATGTTACTTAAGAGAGTAAATGTAAATTATTTATCACAGTTACCTCTCATCAAGTCTTGTTTTGCATTTGCCGGCTTAAACAATTAGCATACAAACACAAACATAATTAAAACTTTGACATATTCTGCGTATTATTTTTTTAGTCAGCTCTCGGTATTCATGCGTACACACTTACATTACATACTATTCGACGGTCTGAAGATTGTAAAATGTAGAGTATCTGAGTTAAACAAATCACTGGGAGTATATGATCTATTTAGAATATCTGAGTTAAACAAATCACTTGGAGTATATGATCTATTTAGAGTATCTGAGTTAAACAAATCACTGGGAGTATATGGTCTATTTAGAGTATCTGAGTTAAACAAATCACTGGGAGTATATGATCTATTTAGAATATCTGAGTCAGACAGATTACTGGGAATATATGATATATTTAGAGTATCTGAGTTAGACAGATTACTGGAAGTATATGATATATTTAGAGTATCTGAGTTTGACAGATTACTGGGAGTATATGATATATTTAGAGTATCTGAGTTGGACAGATTACTGGGAGTATATGATATATTTAGAGTATCTGAGTTAGACAGATTACTGGGAGTGCATGATATATTTAGAGTATCTGAGTTGGACAGATCACTGGGAGTGTATGATATATTTAGAGTATCTGAGTTGGACAGATTACTGGGAGTGTATGATCCTGAATACTGGAGACCTGCAGGCGCTAACCTTAGGTATGTCAACTATATAATATGCAAAGACATTACATTGGGATTGTTTTTTTTTTTTTGGTAAAATGTATCAAAAAGAGATAACAACTTTCTAGCGGATGTCCAATTTTTCATTTTGTCGTTGTTCTTTAGAATATCTGTCTCGTTTCATCCTTTAAGGGATGTGAACCTAATATTAATTTGCTCTTTAAGAATAATTTGCTCTCATCAAACATAAAACAATTTCTTTTTATATATAGACTTCCACAAAATAGAAATGGACGTTGAGGTTTTTCTGTTTTATAAAACTTTTTCAGATCTTTTCTTATCGACTGTTTGGCTGGCCCATTAGTAGGAATAGAACCAAAGGTAGGGTCTTATTGCCTTCATTACCCTTTACTCTGTTAAACGTTCTTCCTCCTGTGTAACCAAGTTTACACAGTTTCCTTCAGGATTTTTTGACGGTTTCTATTCATAGGGTAAGATTGAAACTTGGTGAAATATTAACAGTTTGAATGACAGGGAAGAAAGTTACTAACGAATATTTGGTCCAGACCTCACACTGAGTGTCAGGTTTGGAACTTTCTTCTCCTGTATTAATGGGTAAACTTTTATTTCATCTTAAAAAAAAAGTTTCTCTCCTTTCCCACCAGAAAGTACTCTTCTTACTTTATATGTTAAAAAAACTTAGCAGAAAAAATTGGAGTTTTATGTTTCCATTTTTAAAAACATTTTTGAATAAAATCAACCACTGTTTGTCTGTTTAGAAAATCCATAGTTTCTGTGACCTTTACGAGGCAGCCCGTCACAGTTATAAACCTTTTCTGCAGCAGGACCTTGACAAGTTTATTCAAGCACTTCAAGCACTTAAATCTCAGGTATATTACTAGTATATAAACCAGTATATTCAAGCACTTAAATCTCAGGTATATTACTAGTATATAGACCAGTATATTCAAGCACTTCAAGCACTTAAATCTCAGGTATATTACAAGGATATTGACCAGTATATTCAAGCACTTAAATCTCAGATATATTCTAGTATATAGACCAGTATATTCAAGCACTTAAATCTCAGGTATATTACTATTATATAGATCAGTATATTCAAGCACTTAAATCTCAGATATATTCTAGGATATAGACCAGTATATTCAAGCACTTAAATCTCAGGTATATTACTAGTATATAAACCAGTATATTCAAGCACTTAAATCTCAGGTATATTACTAGTATATAAACCAGTATATTCAAGCACTTGAATCTCAGGTATATTACTAGTATATAGACCAGTATATTCAAGCACTTGAATCTCAGGTAAATTACTAGTATATAGACCAGTATATTCAAGAAATTAAAGCACCTAAATCTCAGGTGTATTACTAGTATATAGACCAGTATATTCAAGCACTAAATCTCAGGCTATTATAAAGATTAGAACTAGTCAAAGACATTTTAAGATTAAAATATTATTTACATATTGGGGTCAAATAAAGTGTGAAGAGGGAGCTGATTTATTAAAGACTATCTGAAGAGCCCGTGGAAAAAAATTTGAAAAGAAAAATTGAAAAAAAAATTGAAAAAAAAATATTTTCGAATTTCTTCAGCCTTTAACATTCCCCAGCTACCCCTTAGTGTCCACAAAAAATTTCAGCCCAATCGGTCCAGCTGTTTGGCCGGCTATACACAACATATATATATATATATATATATATATATAACTTATAACTATAAAGAAATAATCAGAACAGCTTCTCAGTTTTCATATTTATTGAAATACAAATTGTTTCAGATCTCTCGATCCTCATCAGTCAATAAACATGGGTTAACTGATGTTTTACGACAAATATTATGGATTTTCTAAATTTTTTTTAACGGATTTTCAAGAAATTAATTGACAATTTCAAAAACTTTACTTAATAAAAAAATAACTAAGGAAACTGCAGTAACACATGAGAGTCTTCACATTATCCCTGGCCAGTTGGTATCTTCTGGTTTGGTTGTTTAATGGTTGCAGACAGAAGGTATTTTGCTCTATGTCTACATTTTCCCAGCAGTTCACTTCTCTTGTTTAACGGGTTTTTTTCTTCTCTAAACAGAATAATTGTTTTCTCCATGGTACATATATATATATACGAATGTCTTGTTTTTAATACAGATAATTTATATCCCTGTATCTCAAAGTATTTAATTTTGTATAATTTTTCAGGTGACGTTTAATACCAGCAATAAACCTACAACACCTAAGAAAGGGCTGGGGACTCCGGTTCACAGGTTGGATTTTTAATCTATTATAAAATATTTTTAATCATAACTGTCTACAAGAGGATAAGTTGGATTTTTAATCTATTTAAACTATTTTTTAATCACAACGGTCTACAAGAGGATAAACTATATTTTTAATCTATTTTATACTATTTTTAATCATAACGGTCTACAAGAGGATAAACTATATTTTTAATCTATTTTATACTATTTTTAATCATAACGGTCTACAAGAGGAGGATAAGTTGGATTTTTAATCTATTTTATACTATTTTTAATCATAACGGTCTACAAGAGGATAAGTTGGATTTTTAATCTATTATAAACTATTTTTTAATCATAACGGTCTACAAGAGGATAAGTTGGATTTTAAAACCATTTTTTAATAACAACGGTCTACAAGAGGATAAATTATATTTTTAATCTGTTTAAAACTATTTTTAATCATAATGGTCTACAAGAGGATAAGTTAGATTTTTAATCTATTTTAAAACTATTTTTTAATCATAATGTTCTAAAAGAGGATAAGTTAGATTTTTAATCTATTTTAAAACTATTTTTTAATCATAATGTTCTAAAAGAGGATAAGTTAGATTTTTAATCTATTTTAAAACTATTTTTTAATCATAAAGGTCTACAAGAGGATAAGTTGGATTTTAAAACTAATGTTAAATCATAACTGTCTACAAGAGGATAAATTGGATTTTTAATCTATGTTAAAACTATTTTTTTATTCTTAACGGTCTACAAGAGGATAATTTTGATTTTTAATCTATCTTAAAACCATTTTTTAATCATAAAGGTCTACAAGAGGATAAGTTAAATTTTAAATCTATCTTAAAACCATTTTTTAATCATAACGGCCTACAAGAGGATAAGTTAAATTTTTAATCTGTTTAAAACTATTTTTTTATTCTTAACGGTCTACAAGAGGATAATTTTGATTTTTAATCTATCTTAAAACCATTTTTTAATCATAAAGGTCTACAAGAGGATAAGTTAAATTTTTAATCTATCTTAAACCATTTTTTAATCATAACGGTCTACAAGAGAAGTATAAGTTGGATTTTTAATCTATTTTCAAACTATTTTTTAATCAAAACGGTCTACAAGAGGATTAGTTGGATTTTTAAAATTTCCTTTCTTGTCTCTGATACGTCAATCCGTAAGTCGTTGTTATAGGAGTAAACCTCAGTTTAAAATTTTTGAATTTTCAGATAAAAAACAATGATAATCTCATAATTTTTGCTTGGACGAAGATTTAAGTGTATCGTTGTGAACTGGGGTTTCCCCGCTAAATACGAAGGGTTAATATTCCAGTAGTTGAATCTGAAAAGTAACTTTTAGTTGACGTCCTTCATTGACTCAGCACCGAAATAAAAGTAAATTGATTTCAAAAGAATGGGACCGTTATGAGTGTCTATTTCTTCAGAATAATAGCAGGATCCTTCAAACCATTTTATCTAAAATTCGTAATTAATACAGAAATGTCGAGCTACAGATTTTTAAATACCAATTGTTTATAAATATTAAATTGCAAATTATGAAGATCCTTAGCCGACAGTTTCTAATTAAAACAAAATAGAAGACAAAGAAAACTCCATTTATTTCTGGTTCTTACTGTATCTTGATCCAAAAAATGACTTAGCTTTATGTTAACTTGTTTAGACGAGCTGTGAACCGGCCACGTCGACGATTGGTCGGGATGGAAGGAGAAGATTGTACTGTAGTAATAAACAGGAATTCGTCCACGGTTCTTCTTACTGTTGATTCACTTACTACAACCCACAGCACCTCGGTATAAACCGATCACGGCCAAAGCTAAGAAATTTACATTTTCTCCTTAAACCTGGAAATCTTCGCTTGGGGTTTTAACTTTCAATGCAACTGAACTATAATATTTTCGTCGTCTGAATTAAATCCTTGATAAGTTATGTATAAACCAATTTTTTTGACCAAATTTAGTTTAATATTTATAATTTCTTAACCGAATTTAGTATTATATTTATAATTTTCCGTTCAGATTTGGAGGATTTTTATTACTTATACTTTAGATATTTTTAAGGTTATATATTTTAGTAACCAATTATATCCCTTTGTTCCCTGGAGCACCTTTTTTTACTGCTGAATGTTTTAAGGGAAAATAAATAATTTTTTTGGGGGTAAAAATCAAAAAGGGGAAACAACTTGCCACTTGCGGTTCAACTTTAATTGTTCCCTCTTATCTTTAAAACTAATTGGTTCAAAACATTTAAATATTTGCTCATAATTGATGTCTTCTTTTAGTATTCTAAAAATAACTTATCGAGCTTTTGTTGAAAACTTTTATCAATTGTACAAATAAGATATATATAAGATAATGTACAGTTTCTGTCATATGAACAATAATTAATGAAATGTATAATATTATATGATTGTTTCAGACATATGATGACAGATTTTAAAGATGAAGATGTTAAGATACGACCAGCAGTTAAAGAGGATTGTTATGTTATCAGGTATTTAAACATTTATTCACATTTTAAGATGGTCGGAAAAGTTAGGGTAAAAAATACAAAGCATTTTTTTATTTTGATAATTTTTTCTTTTTTTCTTTTTCCAATTCTTTTTTTAATACAGCTCATGTACTCTGTACAGTTTACACTAGGCTGACCCAAATCACCCTTTAAAAAAATTAGCACACAGGCCCAAGTTGTTTCACATGCATATAAGATTTCCCCCCAAAAAATTCAGATGTCTAGGAAGCCATTAGCACTCAACATCTACATGTAAAAATCAAAATATTGCTGAACAAATATTCCTTGTTACACTGCAAAAGTGTACTCCCCAAAAAAACAGTTTTCAAATTAGACCTCTTAGTGCTCAACTGCTACCTGAGCAATGTACTATCTACCTAATTCACCTTAGCTATGAATTATCCATCTAATAATCTAATTGACCCCTTAGATATGAACTTTCTACCTGATTGACCCCTTTCTATAAACTATCTATTTGATTGACCTTCTGGTTAGAAACTGCTTCCTGATTGACCCCCTATCTATGAATTTCTTCCTAATTGACCCCCTAGATAGAAACTGCTTCCTGACCCCTAGATATGAACTGATATCTGATTTACCTCCTAGCTATGAACAATATACCAGATTGAACCGGCCACTAGCTATTTACTTTCTACCTGATTGACCCCCTAGCTATGAAATGATATCTAATTGACTTCCCATTTATGAGCTACTACCTGATTGGCCTCCTTGCCATCAACTATCTACCGGGCTGACCACTTAGCAATGAACTGCTACATGTTTGACCTCTTTGCTATGAGTTACCTTGATTAACCTCTTTGCCATGAACGGCTTTGTTGATACATATCATTATAAGGACCAACCCCTGTATGTGATATTGTTTATGAGCATATAAAACTGATATAGAAAATATGCCGGAATTAGAACCGAAATTGCTAAAGCCTAAAAGTACCTGAAGCCAGTACTTATTGCCTGGTATAATTTTTTTCGTCAAAAAGTGAAAGATAAAGGCCCATTTCTTGGGGAGGTGCTCTACATATCCCCCCTGTAACCATTTGAGTCTGTTCAAATATTTTTTCGATTTTAATACCCTAAAAATGAGTAATTTAGTTATATATAAGAAAAAATGTCCTACGATTTTCTCAAGAATAAAAATAATCTTCGGTGCTCTGTGGAAAAATTGAAAACAAAAACAAAATTTGTTTTCCTCCTTTTTGACTTTTTGCCAAAAAATAAGTTATACGTTATTCATTTATTTATTTCAGCAAATAATGCTAGGATCGTGTGCAAAACATTTGGGGAAAAATTATTTGTAATAGGATGGGGGGAGTGGATTTTTCAAGAAATTATGAACCCCTGCTTAACATGATTGAGGGAGGGCAGGGAGTGACTTTTTAGAAAATATAAATCCTGACTCAAGTTTGAGTTTAGGTCGTTGATCCAGGAGCTGGCTGATTACGAGAAGATGCCGGAGGGTCCCAAAATCACTGCCGAGGATTTAATCAGGTTAAAAGGGACTGTCTTCATTCGATATGTTCGATTCACAACAATACTTCTTAATCTGATGTGGAGGATATCGTCGTTATTCTAGCTTGTCTTACATCGTTTCTGGAGCAGATATGCTAAGTTCCCTTTTCTAGAAAACAAATTGGTAGAAATAATAATTTTTTTTCTGTTTGTGATCAGTCAAACCTTTTATGGGTATCGTTGTGATTTGTAATTGTGAACCGGACACTTGAATTTACTGGTTCACTTCCTTTAATATTTTACCTTCTTCCGGATTATACAGCATGAATTAAATAATTTACCCAATGGCGGAACTAGGGGGGGGGGGACATCTATTGCGTCTTTATAGGGGCGGGAGAGATCAATTTTTAATCAGAAAGAATTAAAAATATTGAAATTCATTTTTTTCTCCAGTGATTGAATTACACTTGAACTGAGCCAGGAAAATTAAGTTTTACTTAGAAAAAAAATTCCGTACCAAGAACAAATGTTAAATGAATAACATTGTAAAAACAGATGAATAGCAATTATGAGCAGCGTACTGTTATCTACAGTCTACACTGCTACAGTCATCTTATAATCTCAAAGACCCAGAATAAATTTACATTTAATCAGACGACTTTACAATTTAGCTTTACAAATACGATTGGTGAAACGATTATCACACAATAACCCAAGTCTTGCCATTTCCAAAATGTGATCTGTCTTTTTTGAGCATTTAAAATTACCAGAAATATTTATGTAAAGTCGCCTGATTAATCGCATGCAATTAGATATTGAAATCTAAGATATAGAAAGAAAGCGTCAATTGGGAATTTTAAGATGATTTTTAAATATTTACAATTTTGTTATTTGAAAAATTATAATTTCAGGGATGGTTTTGGAGATAATAAATTTTTCTACTCTCATGTAGCCGAAGTTGGATCAAAAGTAGGTAGATATCTTGAATAATAACAATAGAAATATTCTCGGTCAGAATTAGTTCAACTAGATTTGCTTAGTTGAACTACTTCGAAAATGTCAATGAAAGATTCGGTTCAACTATCTCCCGCTATTTATTAATTTCGACCAAAGAACAAAAAACTTTAAAGTTTTTTAGAATGAGGGATCGATCTTCTCAGTAACATATTTTCAACTCAGTTCACTCGGGGATTATTGGCATTATTTTTTGTGTAAATAGATTTAAAAAATGTTTCTAATTGTTTAGATTGTTGGGTTTTGTTTATTTTTCTACACCTACTCGACGTGGGAAGGGAAAGTTGTTCACATGGAGGTAATTTATCTTGTCCATATTTCTTTAATATTTTTATTTTTAAATGATAAAACAAATTTTTCCAAAATATTCTAAAAAATTTATCAAAGATGTACCAATTTCAAGTATTTTATTTTTTCTCATGAGGATTTTATTTCTGAAGTTTTACAAGAATTTTATCTCAAAATGCAAATTTAAGGATCTCTATGTACAGCCTGAGTACAGAAGTAGAGGAGTTGGGACAAAGGTACATTTATGTACATCATATACAATTGTTTATGAATATTGAACACAAATAAACAGGTTTACTTTTAAGGAAATCAGACGAATTGATTTAGTGATTTAAGTATTAATATCTTCAATGTTAATTGCACTTCAATGAGGGGGGGGGGGGAAGCCGACCAACACCCGTTTTACCTCCGACCCACAAATGACGTCACAAAACGGGATTTGCGGCATGCGCTACCCCTATGCCGAAAATACCTTTTGTGACGTCATCTGTGAGTCGGAGGTTAAACGGGTGCGGCGTCGCCTTCCTCGCCCCCTTGAAATATTTTTGTTCATTTGTCTTTTAGACCATCAATTGTTAATAAATAAATACCAATTAAAAATGATTAGCACTACTATACAGTATACACAACTGTACACTTCTATATTGTACAAAACTGTGCAATACTGTACACTTGTGTGTACACACTAGCTTTTTCATGCCAAACTGTGCAATACTGTACACAATACGCAGGGGTGTATATTTTTTAGGGAGGTGGGGAAATAATTATATTTAAACGTCTAGGGGGGGGGGGGGGTGAATGAAAATTTGGATATTAACAGTTTTTGATACTTTTTACCCTCAAAAATGATTTTTTTTCCCCTAATTCAGTGAATAAAACCTCTAAAAACATACCTAAATTCTGTGGGGAACACTTGGAATACTTGAAGAGTGATCCACAGAAAACCCCTGAGTCCATAAGGCGGATTTTGGTTTAATATTGGACTAAACAGTGTTCATCTTATCTTCATCCTGGAACGTATCATTCATTCCTCCGTTACACTGGTACATGGCACAGATTAAAAATGTTATTTTCTCGAGTCCTGTTTTAAATATCTCCACATTTCTTCGCCACTGCATTCCAGACCGTTATTACTCTATTTGTAAAGAAGTTTTTCCGCTGTTCTGTATTTGATCGATTCGATAAAGATTGCACTCATAGGCATTATCCTAGTTAGTCTGGTAACATTTTCTCCAACAATATTGAACCATATAGAGGGGTCAACCCTGTCAAATTCTATGAGGATTTAAAAAGTTTGAACTAAATCTATCTATTAAATCTATCCGCCTGTCCTTCAAGGTTGTCAGGCCAATTTCGGCTAGTTTTTCTTCACAAGTTCGTCCTACTAATCCTACCACCAGGGGGGGGGGGGTTTCAGAAGGGAGGCAATAATTTTGTTGTTGAAAATATACAGTGACCTACTGTCACAAACACCCCTGGACAGTGCCTGTACAGTTTATATAACATTACATTTACATTTTTTATGTTGATGTTTAGTTATGGAAGAGTATAATTACTGCAGCTCTGGAGATAAACTGCTCTAGATGCAACTTCCAGGTTTAAAATCACAACTAGGAGAGAGCGCATTTTGGCTCAAAGTGTCAAAAAAACGGAAACAATTAATTGCTGCTTAGATGCTTACCAGAAATAACCCGTATGGGATTAAGAAATCCGTTCTAGTAAAGTACTAATCAGCATGCATTGTGTTCATCATTCAGCATGCATGTGGGATGCATCGCATGCTGGATGCATCTTTATAATAACCGTTAAAAAGATGCAACCTTTTGTGTTGTCATCTACTAATCCATTTATAGGGTAAAAGTTGACCTGTGTTAGGCATTTTTTTGAAATGTTAGCCAAACTATAGATTTATTTTTTTTTGGTTCAGAAAAACGATTTTAGACCAAAGTTGAGGTTTATGCAACCGGGCATGCTGGATGCATGCTGGCCAATAACATTGTTCAATGATAATCTCATGGATTCACAATGAACATTTGGATCAATAAAATACTTAAATTTAGCTTCTTTGATTCTAGCTGGCATACTAGATGCATGCTGACCAAAACATTAAATTCTGATTAGCATTTCATTTCAAAATGCATTCTGACCAATAACAATAGCAAGTTCCGTTTTATGTACCGAAATATTAGTTATTTATATAAAAGAGAAATGATATTTAAAGTATAAACACTTATCTAAATCTATTCAGCTCTCTGTGGTTAGAGAAATATCTTTAAAATGGTGCAACTTCGGGCATCTGTAACTTTTCTTAAAATTTCTAGCAATAACTATTTCCTGGAGTTGAAAGTTGCCCCTCAGTTCGCCACAGTCATAACTTATTTAATTTCAAAGTAAATATATGGTTGAAAAAAAATTTAAGTCGTAAGTTTAAAAATTTTCCCAGAAAGTAAAATTAAAATTTTTTTTCTCTAAAAATTTCTTTAGCTGATA
Organism: Eurytemora carolleeae; assembly: GCF_000591075.1. Classification (NCBI taxonomy): domain Eukaryota; kingdom Metazoa; phylum Arthropoda; class Copepoda; order Calanoida; family Temoridae; genus Eurytemora; species Eurytemora carolleeae. The sequence continues at coordinate 259,945 of NW_019396202.1, forward strand.
TCTAATGAAGACAAGAAAGAAGAACCTTGCAAGTTGCAAATTTTTTCTTATTTTATCAGCCCCAAGAAGAAGTTGTAAACTTTTAGTTAGCAATTTCACTAAAAAAATCATGAACTAGTTTCCCTTTACATGCAAAATAAAGGTTGAAAACATTATCCTTTTTTTCATTTTTGAAGTAAAATTTATTTTTCCCCAGACATACCGTTTATGTGATGAAATGAAATGAAAAAAACTTTTGAAAATTCGTTTTTTTCCCGTTCTTTTTACACTTTGAGCCATAGCGGTGCGGTGTGCACAGTGGGGTATTAGAGGGGGGGGGCGGGGGGGTCATGAAAATTTACACCATAAATCTCATTTCAACTCATAAGTCAATGATTATTAAACTTTGATTATTATTAATTATTTTTTAGGTTCTGGACTGGAACAAGCCCAGTATTAAATACTACAAACGACAGGAAACTTTTTTGTTTTCAAAATCTTAAACGTTAAAAAGATCCGCTACTTATTGAATATTTAAGAACGATGAGATGCAAATATTTTACGAGACCAGTGGGAAAATGGACAAAATTGAAACAAAATATACGAAATTTTGCTAACTGGTTCTACATAAAGCTTTCCTAAATGATTAATTTTTAACAATTTCTGACCACAGTTTTTATCTGTTACAAAAAATTGATTAATATGAAACAAATAATTGGATTATCCACTGAATAAGCAAATTTAATTTTATACTTGTTACTAACTTGTTACTTGTTTTGGTGACTGCATAAGACCGGGTGGTCAATAAACGCAGACTTCTATTCTTGTCCTTGCTGTTATACAGAGATCGATTAAACTTGGCTTCTGTGCCTTACATCTAGCTCTCTGTCCTGGCACATAATATTTTTTTATATTAATCTTCTAAACTCCAGTTTTGAAGGTATTCAAGGTTCTAGAATTCTTTAGTTCGGTGGGCAAAGAATTCCAGGCAGGTAGAGACTACTCGGCTACTTCAGAAATTTTTGCAGATTTCGGTGTTGCTCCTGGAAGGTATTAAATTCATCGCGTACGCCGTACTTCTTGAAAGGTCTGACAACATTTTTCCCGATAATTGTGAACCAGATCGAAAAGTCGACATTGTCGATCCCACGCAGGATTTTAAAAACTTGGACAATATCGAATTTTTTCCGTCCTTCTGCTAGAGTACAAAGGTTTAAGTCTCTCAGTATAAGTTAGTCCCTGTAGTCCAACAACCATGTTTACTGCTTTACGCTGAACACTTTCTAGCAGCTCAATATCACCCATTAACCATGGACTCCATGCCTGGACCACCATTCCAGGTGGCATCGGACAAATTTTTTATAAAGTTGCAAAAAATTTACCTTCATTTGGAAAAACGAAGGGTAACGTGGTGAATAAGACAAATAGAAAACAAATAAAACGTTTGAATAGGGTGCTGTGGATCTATCCGCTGCCGAGGGCTGGCTCATGTTTAGGATGAACAGAAAAGAAATGGAAACTTTTGTTTCAAAAACATAAAATTTATTTTTTAATACCATCGCCGATTTGTGCACATCGTACATAAATATGAAATATGTGCATTGTAGATTGTACAACCGAAATAAATATGTATATTTTTCATTTTTTTCAGAAATTTTCTAGAAATGAGTTCGGATGGAGCAGGGCCCAGCTCCGGTTCTACAGGTTTCGAGATTTATTAAGATTTATAAATTCATATTTGTGATTTTAGAATGTTACTTTTCCTTGGCTTTACTAGAGTTATTTGTTTATAAAAGAACGTGAGAAATCAGTTTCAGCTATTAATTTCCTTAAACTGACATGTATTAAACTATCAACCTCCCCTCCCCCCCGTCCTCCTTTAAAATGTTCAATAATTTAGAATTATGCAGCGCTTTAGATCCATTTAATTTTGATGCGGATGAATTTTTAACAAAGCGAAGTTTTCAAATTTTTTGTCTTATTTTTTTTCACTTATTTTTATGCAAAAACTTTATGAACCATGCAGAAATCAGGAAATGTTTACAATTTTTTTTGAATAGTTCAAATTTGGGGTTTGAGAGGAAATTTTTTTTTGGTTGATATTTTGCTCCTTGCATCCGGATTCGTGGATCCGGATCCAGGAAGCCAAAATCTTGCGGATTAAACGGATCCGGATCCTAAGCACTAAAATTATGGATGAAGTTTTTAACATTTTAGCCTTATTGACAATTTCCAAATAACAAAAGCTTTCCTATTCGTAAGGGAAAGTTTAAATGACGATTTTCCAAGAGCAAAAACCTCCAGGATTTAGAAAATTAATTATATCAAATTTTCAGTTTTTTAACTTTCCTCCATCAAGTAAATTTCTAGATGAACTCGCCCAGCATTTCGGGTGTGAAGAAATCTTTAAATTCAGTGCAAAGAATCCGGATCCGCAACATATTTGGCTTCCTGGATCCGGATCCGCAAAATTATACGGAAATCAGGATGCAAGTTCCAACATGTCAACCAAAAACGGCGAACAAAAATCTTTTACTCTCAATCCCCAAATCTGAACTGTTAAAAAAAGAGATTATCAAATTAAGCACAAAAAAACGCAAAAAAGAAGAAAAATAAATTCTAAATTTTTTTACTGTTAAATAAATCAGTAAATCTTTCAGAAATATTCATGACTTCGATCCGGATCCGCATCAAAAGTAAATGGATCCTAAGCACTGCTTTAAACTATATTTGTTATTTAATTCTGCTGCCAGGTGTAGCTAGTGTTATTGATGAGCCTGGGTTTGCAGTGTATCCGTTATCCTGGTGTCCACACCTAGACCTACTTACACAACAACAAGATCTTCAGGTCAACTTCAACTTGGGTAGATTAGCTAGCAGGGGGGGGGGGGGCATACCTGCCCTGGGGATGCAAGCCCCCTGTCCCCCCCCCCCCATCTTTAATATATAAGTTGTATTCAATAAACGCATGGAACAACTTCAGGAATAAACGTCATAACGGTTGAACGAATCAAGTCAATGGGCATTGGGCTTGGAATATAAGGGGAATGGAATCGACACGGCCCGCCCTACCGTATGATTATACAATGTATTCTTTCGAGATGAGATTATGGGATACTCCATTTGAAAAAAAAATCCCTAAATATTTAAATGTGGTTTTGTACAATACTAATACCATATTAAATAAAACTAATTTTTTATATTATAAAAAAATACGCTTGTATTGCCAATATTTTTGCATCCTAAAAAATGTATTTGTTTGTTTTATCAGTCTATTTTTCCCACTGTTTAATGTATTATTTGCTACGTCAGATAATTATTTCTTATTCAAATGAAGTACCATATCCATGAAGCATGTATAATCATATGTTATTGCGGGCCGGGTATATTCAATCTCCCTTATTTTCAATGCTCCTTGGCTCGAGTCCAGGTCCAAGTCAAACAAAAATGACTACTTGAAAAGCAACATTCACAAGTTATATGCTAAAATTATTACAAGGAAAAGGAGTACGAAAAAAGCCTAGTTACTAGGCGCACACTTGAGGAAACGGAAGCGGGGGGAATTTTAAGCTTCTTGACTAATTTGTAGTAGCTTCAATGAGCCAAACAGGGGCGTATATTTTCCTAAAAAATTATCCCCCCTCCCTCTTTTAAAAAAAATTTTTGTTTCCAAAAGATAGGTCGGCAATTTTTTATGGTTTTGTTGGCTGAATTTGGAAAAAAAATGTTTAAAAAGTACGAATAAGGATGAAAAAACTTGCCTTTTTTGTCCAATTTTTGTTTTTTTTTCTCCAGGGGGCGATATACTTGAATAATCTTAAAATATACACTGCTGGAGCCAAACAGTTTTAAAATTTTATTTTTAGGTTGATACGAAAGCACCTTGTCAAGAGTGTGGGGATAGAAAGGAAAGAATTACAACATATTTAAATTATTTAGTTTGTTAAATTTTAGTTTTTACTGTATTTGTAATGTACGCAGGAAAACTGAACTGTAATTGTATTGTACTGTAAGAGAACTAAATTGTAATTGTATTGTACTGTTAGAGAACTAAATTGTAATTGTATTGTACTGTAAGAGAACTAAATTGTAATTGTATTGTACTGTTAGAGAACTAAATTGTAATTGTATTGTACTAGAGAACTAAATTGTAATTGTATTGTACTGTAAGAGAACTAAATTGTAATTGTATTGTACTATAAGAGGAGAATTGAATTGTAATTTTAATGTATACGTTAGGAGAACTGAATTGTAATTGTATTGTACTGCAGGAGAACTGATTTATAATTGTATGGTACTGCAGGAGAACTGAATTGTAATTGTATAATACTGTAAGAGAACTGAATTTTCATTGTATTTTATTGCAGGAGAACTGAATTGTAATGTATTGCAGAAGAACTGAATTGTAATTTTATTATACTGCAGTGCAGGAGAACTAAATTGTTATTGTATTGTAAAGTAGGAGAACTAAATTGTAATTGTATTACACTTCGGGAGAACCGAATTGTAATTGTATTGTACTGCAGGAGAACTGAATTGTAATTGTATTGTACTGCAGGAGAACTGAATTGTAATTGTATTGTACTGCAGGAGAACTAAATTGTAATTGTATTGTACTGCAGGAGAACTGGATTTGCCTACATTGTAAACAAATTCTATGCAGTAGATATGTCAACAGGTGAATTCTTTTTAAATACATATTATTTGGAATGTCTTGATGTCTTCTTCTGTGGACTGCAATAGACTAGATGTTTATAACTCCAGCAGAAAATGGTTTATAATTGAGTTTTTCCCTAGAGTTGATTGCTTTCTTAGAGTTGATTTCTTTCTTAGAGTTAATTTCTTTCTTAGAGTTTAGAGTTTACTTCTTTCCTAGAGTTGATTTCTTTTTTAGAGTTGATTTCTTTCTCAGCGTTGAATTTTATCCTCGAGTTGATTTCTTCACTAGAGTTGATTTCTTGCCTAGACTTGATTTCTTTTTATAAAGATTATTTCTTTCTTAGAGTTGATTTCTTTCTTTGAGTTGATTTCTTTCTTTGAGTTGATTTCTTTTAAGAGTTAATTTCTTCACTAAAGTTGATTTCTTCTCTAGAGTTGATTTCTTTCCTAGAGTTGATTTCTTTCCTAGAGTTGATTCCTTTTTTAGAGTTTATTTCTTTCCTAGAATTGATTTCTTTCATAACTCAATTTCTTCTCTAGAGTTGATTTATTTTGCCCGAAGCCGTCAGATATTTGAAAACTAACCCATTTTGTTGTGTGTTTTTTTTTCTAAACGTCAAATAAAAATTTATATTTTTTAACTGCAAAGCAATTTTAACTGACCCTTCATTGATAGAGTGGCATGTCTGATTCACAACGGTGCCCTTATAATCTTTGTCTGATTAAGTAAGAATATCTTAAATACCCATATCGGAGAAATTATCAGAATTAAATACTTTTCAAGCTAAAACAACGACGTTATCTTCAACATCATTGATCACTGATCAGATAAAGGTCATTCCCCTCTTTTTGAATGGAGGTTCTCTTGAAGTTACGACGACAGTACCTTTAACTGTTTGTTTAGTGATATGGCGAAGCATGCCAGCAGTACAGGTCACGTGTTGACCCTAAGCTTCAGTGATCTGTCCGCCTGGTGCTACGGTTGTGATGATTATGTGGATAATAAACTACTCTTCAAATTCAAGGATGCAGTACACAGGAATATAAACAAATTCATCCAGTAAACAGTACACGGTACACGGTTCACGGTACACGGTACACGGTACACGGTACACGGTACACGGTTCACGGTACACGGTACACGGTACACGGTACACGGTTCACGGTTCACGGTACACTGGTACGGTGCACGTAGTACACAGTACACAGTACACTGGTAACGGTACATGTAGTACACAGTACACAGTACACAGTAAACACTACACACTTCACATTACATTGTACACTGTACATAAACAGTACACAGTAAAAAGTAAAAACACTTTTTGTCCAAAAATTCATAAAAATTAAAAAACTTTCAGCGATGAAAAAAAAAATTAAATTCGCTTCGATCAAACTTTCTAAACAAATTGGAGGAAAAATTATTTTTAAGAAAAATAATCTTTTATGCCAACATATATAGTATATACACCTGAAGCACTTAGTAAAACCATGAAATTTGTGTTTATAGAAACAAGTTTGGAGAACCCATGCTGAATCCACACTCCACTGAAGAACCCATCCTCCTGTCATAAATCTAAATATTATCCACACTCCACTGAAGAACCCATCCTCCTGTCCTAAATCTAAATATAATCCACACTCCACTGAAGAACCCATTCTCCTGTCCTAAATCTAAATATTATCCACACTCCACTGAAGAACCCATCCTCCTGTCCTAAATCTAAATATTATCCACACTCCACTGAAGAACCCATCCTCCTGTCCTAAATCTAAATATTATCAATTTTATCTCAAAAAATATTTACTGAGTAATTGACAATATTTAATGTTTTAGTTTTGGAGTTGTTCTGTTTTTATGCTTTCTGTTATTTATTTTCATCAATTTACGTGATTTTATATTTCCGTGTCATTGATTAAAAGATGCCATCTCTTGTCGGAGAGATTACCTATGTTCGGAATTCAGCCAATGAGGGTTCAACTTAATCTGTTTATTCAAAATGTCAAGCTTCTCAGAAAAGCTTAAATCGAAAATTCTAATGATTTAAACAACTAAAAAATCATGTTGGGTGTTAGAATATAAGTTTAGAATGTCGACGTAATTTTCAGGGGCTTTCCACTTTCATATAGACATGCCCGATTCACTACGGCACCCTTTAAATTTTCCTCAGTTTTCGCTTGATTGACCAGAATTTTGAAATCGCAATTACTGCCTTTACAGGGGTTGTAAACGTTATTTCAAATTATAAGTCATTTAAAGACTGGCAAGTCCGATTCACAACGGTACCCTTAATTGTCTGTTCACGTTTGCATTTAATATCTATGCTTAATTTCGCTAAACAAAACATTTTTAAAGCTAAAAGACTACATTATCTTCCATCATAATGAGTTAGATAAAGGTTTCAAGGGTATCGTTGTGAATCGGACATTTCCATCTTTTTATGGAGTGTAACTTAAATTTACGCCTACAGTACCTATAATCCATTTTGTGTTTATATATCTCCTCCGAATAGAAAGAGCTGACTAATTCTATTAAATTGAACTGGATATAACTAGAAACTTTAGAATTGTATTCTCAGAAATATGTAATTTCAGATAAACAATAGAAGCATTAAGATCAACATTCAACACAGTGCTTGGTGTAGGCTACTATAGATGGTAAATCATTTATAAATAACTTATTTTTTATCTCGTTCAAAGATGTTTAAAACTCTCCGACAGTTTTAGCCTACGATGTCTTTTTCCGTTTTCTAAGTGGCATACTACCCTCATAAATGGAGGAATGACAATAATAATAATGCTAATAAACAAACTTTGAAAGTACTCGGTGTTGTCCGTGCCGATTAGTTTAGTTTGGGTGGTTGCCCGTTGCCATCCGTACGAGTTACTCTTTACTCTTTGCTCTATATTCTTATTTTTTTCTTTTTCTTTTCTCAGCAGAAAACGACTTCCTTTGTTACCTTGGAGGCGAAAATAACTTTTTATCAAAATTTCACCTCTAAAAGTGTTACGGTTTCACGACCATCTTCCTTTTCAACTTTTAATAGTGGCTCTATATATGAGCATCTTCTCTTAGTATTAAACAATAACAAAAAAGGTTCACAGATTCATAATAATTGTTCGCGCATTTTCAGACTTTTACAAAAATCAAAAACGGTGATCGGTTCAGCCGTTTGGACGTTTATTGGACACGAACAGACAGACAGACAAGCTAAGTACATATATAGAAATATCTTTAGAGTAAAGACTGGATGAGGTTTAAGTGCAATGACCCCTTCATCTCCATTATCCCCTCCAGCTAAAAAAATAAAGATGGGGGAACCAGGAAAAGGTAAGACGCTACCATTGTTTAGGATCCAGATAATGAAGGAGGGGTGTATATTTCCTCAACAATCATTCCCCTCCATTACTCTATGAATATCATTATTAAAAGTTAGATTTTGCGCGGAGCGGACATTTTAATGTTTTTTTTCTCGGTTTTTTTGGGGGGTGGGGGATTTATTGAGTTTAAGGGGGAAATAACTGAGCTTTTGATTCGGATCCTGTTCGAATTCAATTGATCCTGAGCTAAGATGTTTACATTGAAAAAATTGAAAGTTCATGGACGCAAATTTTTGTAGTTAGTGAACAAAAATATCTATACAAAAAAAGTACCGTCACATTAACTGCGAATGTTACTCTTATAACAAATCAAAGTTTAAAATAACTGTAGATGCGATTTCCTTTAATTATAGAGTGGAACATTCGATTCACAACAGCACCCTTTAAATTTTGTCTGATTAATAATAAAGGAGATATCCTAGTTTTTGGATTTGAAAACCTTAATGTGGTTTCTCTTTAAAATTGACTTACGAATTTATAGCATCCGAATTTAACAGTTTTCAGGACAGAAAACGACGATATCTTCCACATTGGCACTTAGTAAAGGTTTAAAGGGTATAGTTGTGAATCAGGCATGTCACCTTACAAATGGAGATAATCCTTAATTTAATATAATTTAATAATGCATACTTACATTCCAGGATGTGAAACGAAGGATGGTATTGAAACTGCCAAAGACAGTTGTGATGATTCTGATTCTAAATTAAAGACAGACAACTACTCTGTTCTCACAGATGAAGACGGAGAAACAGCTGTAATTACTACAGCAGCAGCTGTTAGAACTTCAGAGAAGTACTCGTCCATTGATAAGAATTCGGCGTCCAAACTTGAATATTGTCGTGTCCGAAATCAAAATGATATTGTTACCATTCCAGCGTCAGATGATGAAACTAGCGATGAATCCATGAATTTAGTTCAAGAAAGGGAAAAGTTTTCTGTTCAGACCGCCACCAGTTCTAAATTCACGATGGAAAACACACAGGATTCAGTATCTGTCTGTTTGTATGATGAAACAAATAGAAAAGTCCAGAACAGTGGAACTCCGACTAAATTCAGTTACGCAGATGTGTTGAAAAGTTCTCCGACTAAAGAAAGACAAACTCCAAGAAAGGAAGAAAGTACAGCTAGTCATGGAGCTACATTTACCGTTCATGACTTTCATGAAAACGATGATACAGATAAAGAAGATGTTGCAAATGATACTGATGTGTCGGAATTTAACTCATCCCAGGAATTTAAACAAATTTACAGCAATAACCCTTTTTACATGACATTTTGGCATTTCACATCACAATTTTAGGTATTCTTTTTGTACCAAAACCTAATTTGTTTGGGTGAAACAGGATATGTTCGGATCTCAGGAACTCAAACGGACCTTGACAGGAAAATATTATTTATTGTCTCTTTAAGCTTGTTTGTTTTGGGAATATCCACGTTTTTTTTCTTACTTCATTGAAACTTCATTTTATGAATTTGAAGAGAATAAATATTCACATCGCAAGTTGGCGGATTTTCCTGTTTTCATTGGTGGATTTCTAAAATAATCTTTTTTTCTGTTTGTCGGTCTGTTTTTTTGTCCGATCGTAACTAAGGAACCCCTTGACCCCTGTGGAACAACGGGAATGTTATTAGCTTGGTTAAAAAATTCAAGTGGAGATGGTTTACTTTTTTAAGGAAAACTTCAGGCAAAACTGAGTTCCCAAGCTAGTATAAAGATATCAATATTAAGTATTAAAAATGATATTAGTAAGCGAGTGTACTGCTGGTTGTGAACTAGATGAGTTGGGTAGACTAGGTGTAACCGTTCCACATCCTTCATCTCCTCTTAAACCATCCTCCACGCATACAGTTCTTCTTCACTCTCATTCTCTTAATTTGGACAGGTACCTTATCATCCACTATCATTCCTAGTTATCCTCTTCCCCACCTTTCCCTAGCAATCCAGAGGACGAATTGAAAGAATATGAGCCGCGAATCAAATTTGAGACGCGTAGAGACGCCGCGCAGCTCAAACATGGTTAATTCCACTTGAAATACAGCGTTTTGAGATTTGAGCCAGCGCTCAATTGGAACCGGTTTTTGGCGGATCAGCGACGTGGTTTACATTATTTAAATTCGGCCTCTATATTTTCCCAAATCTAGATTGGTTGTTTTAACTGTCCGGTAGCGTTTAATCCAATCAGGGTTCCCTAACATGCTTGGGGACTATTCATAACCAATAGAAATTACAACTAGCATCTATCTATTCAAATCTTATAATCTTATTAGAGATCTAACGGAAATTTTACCTTCACTAAAACCTTCATCGTTTTTCCCCTCGCCCTTGTTGAATTTATCACCTTAAAGATGTCAGCTATTCGTAGAGTAAACCTTTAATAATCATATTAATAATAACTTGAAGAACAATAAGAGAAGACTGTTTAATTTCAAAGAAGAAAATTTCATCAACTTGTCAAGTTTTATTTACATAATGTGAAATATAAAGATATTAGATAACCCAGGTGTCCTAGTTTGAATTGGATTGAACTAGTTTAACAATAGGTGTAACAGGATCCTAGATTGTATATTTATTTGGCAAGTTTTAAAATATAATTTAATTGTTTCCTTCATTTTTTCTTTGGGAGGGGGAGGGGGGAAATTGGAGGTATACTTCTTGCCTGCTATATTCTGTGATATGGATGATGTATTTTATTACCTTGATTAGAGTTCCTGCCCCTACCCTACTGTATCCCGTGATAATAATGATGTACTTTATAACCTTGTTTAGAGTTCCTGCTCCCTACCCTACTGTATCCCGTGATAATAATGATGTCTGGGATAATGAACATGTTCGTCTACCCTGGTCTAGGTAAACACTATAGACCTAACCTTGTAAATAAGAGACCAAACCAAATAAGGGCCAATAAGCAAATTACTTTGTCTGTGTCTTGATTAGCTTGATTGATTGATAATTTTCAAAATTGTCAAACCAAAGCAAAAAAAAAATAGAATAAGGACCTATTGCCTTATTTGTTTCTTGATAGACTTGATTAATTAAGTGATTGTTTGACTAGCTTGACGGGCTGATTATTTCAGCTTGACTGATTGATTGATTAATAGGTCAGCTTTATTGATTGATTAATTAATCAGCTTGACTGATTGATTAACAAATTAGCTTGACTGATTGATTAATAAATCAGCTTGACTGATTGATTAATTAATCAGCTTGACTGATAGATTAATTAATCAGCTTGACTGATTGATTGTTAAATCAGCTTGACTGATTGATTAACAAATCAGCTTGACTGATTGATTAATAAATCAGCTTGACTGATTGATTAATAAATCTGTTTGACTAATTAAACTGACAGGTTAGCTCGATTAGTTGATTGATTGATTATGTAGACTCAATAATCAAATTGTATTTTTTATTGAATTTTTTGGATTTTTTTCACACATGTCAAGTATGATGTATACCCGAAAATAATTTATTAGCAAGGGATCAATTCATAAACGTGTTCAATTAAATATTAATTAGAAAGGTAGAAATAAACCTTGAAAAGTTGGATTTAATTTAAGCATATTAAACAAAATGGCGAATAGTGTTATAATCCAGGCATAACCAGTATGTTGACAATAGTAGTAATAACAACGGTAGAAAGAAGAAGAACAAGAATAGAAACAGACCTGAGTTAAAGTCCAGGTACATTACATTTGGATTTTGAAAACGAAAATTTACAGAACATCCAATGATAAAGTGACATGATGCGTAATCCGAAATTATAATATTTCATTTTAAAACAGTTTTCCCCATGCGCTATGCATTATTGTTTCTAAAATTTCTCAGCCCTTTAGGTTCCTAGTTCTAGTTTAATCAAACTAAACAATCAAACTAAATCAAACTAGTTCTAGTTTAATCAAACTACATCAAACTAGTTATAGATTAATCAAAATAAATTAAACTAGTTCTAGTTTAATCAAATTAAATCAAACTAGTTCTAGTTTAATCAAACTAAATCAAACTAGTTCTAGTTTAATCAAAAGAAGCAAATTGTCTTCAAGGACTTGTAGTTCCGAACCTCAACTTGGAAGCTGAAAGATTGATTTGATTTGATTTGATTTGATTTGGATTCTGTTTCCAGATGGAGAATGATAAAGGAAGTGTTAGGTCAACAGATCTCCTCTACTCTGCAACTGCGTGAGGCAATCCTTAGTTACAATTCAAGGTTTGTTCAGATTTGTATTCTGAACCATTTTTTTGGTTTGTGATCTATGTGATTTTAGTTGATTGTAATTTTCTACATTAATATGCTCGCCTTTTGATGGTTTTAGAAAAAAAACATTAATCAATCAGTCAATCAGATAAAAAAAAATAAAACAACTTCAATTCGCTTGAATATTTTTATTTCTTGATTTAGACATCACTGTGGATAGTAAATATGTCATATGAATCTAATCTAATTTATTCTAATATCGAATCCATATTATCTTGATATGAATCTAATCTAATCTAATCTAATCAAATTTATCTAATCTGTGATATGAATCTAATCTAATCTAATCTAATCAAATTCTTCTAATCTTGGATATGAATTTAATGTAATCCAATCAAATTCATCTAATCTTGATATGAATCTTATCAAATCTAATCAAATTCATCTAATCTTGATATGAATATAATCAAATCTAATCAAATTCATCTAATCTTAAAATGAATCTTATCAAATCTAATCCAATTCATCTAATCTGTGATGAATGAAACTAATAGAATCTATCTAACCTGTGATATGAATCTAATCAAATCCATCTTATCTGTGATTTAATCAAATCCATCTAATCTTGATATGAATCTAATATATTATAATCTAATCTAATATGTGAGATGAACTTAATCCATTCTACTCTCTTAGGTTTTATGATGACCCAAACTGGTCGTTCCAGTGTTTGCATGAGATAGTTGAGGACTTCAATGAAGCTGAAGAGGAATTATTTTTCACAAAAATACTTCCTGGGATGATAAAGTTATGCTTAGCAGGACCAGAGGTAAGAATACAGGAAGCATATCCCCGGTATATATTTGCTTTGAGGATCATATTTTTTACCCCCCCCCCCTCCCCCCAAACTGGGTCTTTTTACAGGGTTACGCAGCCTGCTTAAACTTTGGATTTAAAATTAAACTAAGCAAGGTTGACCACTTTATACTAGGCATGGTTGACCACTTTAAACTAAGGAAGGTTGACCACTTTAAACTAAGCAAGGCTGACCACTTTAATCTGAGCAAGGATGACCACTTGGTACTAGGCACGGTTGACCACTAGATACTAGGCACGGTGGACCATTTTATCATAGGCAATGATGACCAATCTAAACTAGGCACGGTTTACCAATATAAACTAGGTATGGTTGACAAATTTAAATTAGGTATGGTTGACCTGTTTATAATAAGCAGGGTTGACCACTTTAAACAAGGCATGGTTGACCAATTTAAACTAGGCACGGTTGATCAATTAAAATTAGGTACAGTTGACCTCTTTGTAATAGGCACGGTTGACCACTTGATACTAGGCACGGTCGACTACTTGATACTAGGCACGGTCGACCACTTGATACTAGGCACGGTTGACCACTTGGTACTAGGCATGGTTGACCACTTGGTACTAGGCACAGTTGACCACTTTATACTAGGCACAGTTAACCAATTTAAACTAGGCACGGTTGACCACTTTAAAGTAAGCAAGGTTGACCAGTATGACCACTTGGTACTAGACACGGCTGACCACTTGATACTAGGCACGGTTGACCACTTTATACTAGGCACAGTTGACCTCTTTATACTACTTACTTGTTTACTTGAAGAGGAACTTCTAAGGGATCATCTTGATCCAAGGAAGAAGTGTCAGCTTTACTGGTGACCCATACCATTTACGAGAACAGAGGTTTGATAGATTACTTCATCAGGGTAGGGGCACTTGGCTCAAATACATGTTTTTAAACTGTTTGACATTTCTTGCATTTTTGATGTAATCAGGTAGTGCATTCCACTGCTGAACTATTCTATTGGAGAAGAAGTGTTTTCTTATATCCAAATTGGGTCTGGAAGCTACTATACAAAGGGACTGTTCACTTGTTCTGGTTACTCTCCTTTCAGTGTCACCATACAGCTCAAACCAAATCTTTCTGTCCACATCATCTATTCCATGTATGATTTTGTAGGTTTGTACAAGATCGGTGTATGTTCTTCTCTCCTCCAAGTTAACCATGGATTCCAGACTGGAGAGGAGAACTCAAGATGAGGTCTTACATATGTCTTGTACAGATTTATATATGTAGTTCTATCTCTATAGGTGAAAGCCCTCAGGATCTGGTTCAGAACAGCCATAGCTGTGTTTGCTGCTTTCTGACACTGCATACTCGGTTTTAAGTTATCATTAATTAGTACTCCAATGTCCTTTTACTAGGCACAGTTGACCTCTTTATACTAACTAGGCACGGTTGACCTCTTTATACTAGGCACGGTTGACCACTTTCAAAATATATTATTTTCAGGAAATTACTGGACCCATTCCTCTTCTTCGTCAATCACAGGGAAATAATATTTAATTAAATATATTTTTTGATGATTTCTTTAAGGGGCTGTAGAGTGTAGACTGTAGACTGAGTTTTAAAAAACCCTTCATTCATAAAGTGACATATCTAATTCACAACTGTACCCTTTTCAACCTCATCTGAACAACAATGACGCGGAAGTGTTCAACTCTGATATTTTCCTTCTTTTTTTCATTGCTTAAATCCGCAAGTCAATTTTATAGAGAAACCGCAATGAGAAATTTTCAATTTTCTTTTTATTAACAGGAAAATTTTAAATTTATCTTTGATCAGCCAAAGGTGTAAACCGTTGTAAATTGGACATTGCCACATGAAATGACGTCTACTGTTGCTCATCAAATAAAAATAAGCTTTATGTAAAATTTAATTCAATTAAACCAACTAAAAATAGAGCAAATCTTCTGAAAGCAAATAAAAATAGTTCAAATGAAAAATTATGAAAAATTAAATATTATTATAGAGAATGAGTATATCTCTGTCCCAGCACCAGATCTCTATTCTACTTGCTAATGCATTTTTCTGCACATTTCCTAGGAATCAACCAATATTTAGAATCTAGAAATAGTCAGATAAATTTAGAAACTTTTTTTCGTTAGAAACAATTTAGAAATCAAAATAGTTTCTCCTATGATATTAGATTTGATTATAATAGGGGAATAATTTTTTATTTTTGGTAACAATTTTTTGGTACAAACTTAGAAGCTTTGTCCTTGCTTTTATATGCATTCCCATAAATATCATCAAAGTAGTTTTCCTAATAAGTAAAAAAATCAGCGAACGGATGGAAAATTTCCTTTCCTAGGCTGTTTAGTTCGGTTCTTTGATTATAATACTTAGAAATGGGAATGGGGGGGGCAGAGTAAACTAGAGGTCCTGGTTAAAAGTCCATTTAGTCCTTTCTGAAGAACCCATTTTCACCAATTAAATAATGATTTTGTGTATTTGCCATATTACACTTTTTTGGTGAACTATGTATCTTTAAATTGCCTTAGGGACCATGCTTTTTGGCTGTAGGTTGATTGGTAATAACAATAATAATTTATTAGAAATATTTAAGCATATAGGGTGGTGTACGCTGATGGTACATGTTCTCATACAGACAGAATGCACTTCGTTAGGGTTAGTTTTATGTGTGTAATGTTATAACCTTGATTCTAGGATATTTATGGTTGAATGATGGTAGGAGGAACAACGCTGGACCTAAATCTGATTATGTAAACTATCCAGATATAAACTTCAACAGGTTGGATATAATTATATAGAGTTCTCGATCAATCTATTTCTTTAAGCCTTTTTGAAAAAACACTTTTTATCAATTGTCTGATCGAAATTGTCTGATCTAAGGAGGTTGTACTGTTGAATCAATGAATTGTTGATCGGTAATTAAAGTAAGGGGTTCTTCTTGTTGGGCATACTTGAGTAGGAAATTGAAGCTGTGTAGTTGTAGAAAACGGAAGGAATACTGAATAGGAGAGATGCTGACGGGGTACAGTACTTTTGAGAGGCCCGAGAAGGGGGCCAGGCAAGGGCAAGGATGTAATGCCAGGAAAGTTATTTCAGAAGTGTACGCATCTTTTGTACTGCAGTGTATTTTCTCTGGGAGGTAATTTAAACACAAGACGGATGGTACCGCCTGACATGGGATCCATCTTTCACATAAAAATAATCAATGAAATATTCTGGTCATAGGAAACTATTATGTGAATTATCAAAATTGTCAAAATTTAATGCTTTCAACCTCCTCGGATACTAAACGAACAATGATGGCATCTATTCTTGTTTACAAATTCCGCCCAAAGAGAACTGATTTCAATATCATATGTAAGCATAGTATACACGACCGCAATCAACTTTCGTTGCATTACATCCTTGAACCGCCCCTCTCAGGGTAATTAAAGTTGGGGGTTTCTTCTTGCTGGGCATACTTTAGTAGGAAATTGAAGCTGTGTTGAGTGCGTAGTTGTAGAAAACTGAATAGGAGAGAAGCTGACAGCAGCTAGACATGGCCCGCTAAGGGTGCCATGCGAGGGAAACCGGGACGCCAGCCCCCCCCCCCACACCGTCTTGCCCCTCTCCTGGCCCCTGGGTACAGTACAACTCTTCACCAGCTCTAACCAGCCATCAGGCTTGAGCCGGCGACTGCCTAAATCATATTTTTTTTTAACTTCTACCCTGATGTTGATTAGGTTGCTCAGTGTAAATATTAGAAGACCTGAGGCACAAGCTGAAAAGATCAAGTGTATTCTTGCATATTTCAGGTAGAAACAACAACCTGACGTGACATGATCTGACTTGACCTGACTTGACCTGACTTGACCTGACTTGACCTGACTTGACCTGACTTGACCTGACTTGACCTAAAATTCATATTTATAGGAATGTTATTGAGAATCCTCCGGTTGGTGTTGTAACCTTTAAACGGCAGGTTTTGTCTCGACAAAGTATACCAAACTGGAGAACTACAAGGGTTCCCATGTCTAGCATTAAACTACGAATATCTATGACAGGAACCATAGAAACAGATGGACAAGGGATGCTACAAGTAGATTTTGCAAACAAGTAAATGTTTTATTATATACAATACATTTTATTTATTTATTTAAGGACTGTATAAATTAATATTATAAAAGAACATAGTTAGGTTTCTTGGACAATGACTGGATAGTGGATATATTATTATTATACAAGAACATATTTAGGTTTGTAGGAGGTGGTGTACTAGGACAAGGACTGGTCCAGGAGGAGATCAGGTTTACAATCTGCCCGGAGCTCATCATCTCCAGACTCTTCACGGAGGTTCTAGGGGACAGAGAGGTTCTCCTCATGAGGGGAGCTCAGCAGTATTCAAGGTAACCAGAAATCCTTAAGTTTATTAATATTCTATCATCTAGTAGCAGGTCCATATAATTAAATTTCTGATCCGGATCCGCATCAAAATTAAATGGATCCCAAGCACTGGTTTACAATTTTTTTCGTCTTTTTGATACTTTTGCCCTACAAATTAATTTTGTCTCCTAAACTACATTTACTTTCCCCAATTCAACGAATAACCCCTAATAAAAAATGTATCTACTATCATGTGTAAAAAAAGATAATAAAAAAGGGGGGGATTTTTCAAGAAAATATACAATATACAACACTTCTGGATGAATTTATTAACTATTTTTATCCATTTAATAACGAAATGAACGAACATTATTGTTGCAGATATACCGGGTATGGAGATAGTTTCAAATTTGCTGGTTCTTTCATTGACACAACAGAAGTAGATAGTTGTTTTAGAAGAGCCACTCATATAGTAGCAATGGATGCTACACTCTTCCATAATAGTCAGGTAGCATTTCATTTATCGTCGTTATTCTTAAATGATATTGCTACTTCTTCAAGCATGCAATTCATTAAGAAAAATGAAAATGGTAAAATAATTCGCCCCATAAAGGGATTGTAGTTGTACTTTGAAGTGAGCTTTCATTTTAAGAGAGACATATTAGTTTAACAAAGGTGCACTTGAAACCTTAATCTCACCACGCCTTTTTTCTAGCTTGACAAGTGTCTAATTCTGATATTTTTTCATAGTTTCTGAAGCCAGAAATGCGCCAGCAAGTTTTGTAGAGAAACCACTGTTCTAAAACATAATTGATCAGATAAAGCCTTGAAGGGTGCCGTTTTGAATCTTATATCTCACTCTAGCAATGGAGGCCGTCACTTGAATTTACGTTACAGTCCCTCTAAGCTAAAATTCAATGAAAAAAATCTCCGAAAAGTACAAACTTGTGGCTAATGAATAAACTTTAAGTAGAGGGGGTGGGGAGCCGGGCTGATATTTTCATTTATCTATTAAATAAAGCTCATTTGCTCATGTATAAAATAAAGCTACTCGCTCATATATATTTAATATTTATATGTGTTAGCTATATAAACGGCTGGACCAAAGTTCCTGAAATATTTTGAAGAAACTCATGGGTAACCTGGGGGTAATATAGGCTAAATTGGATCCCAGGAAGCCAAATCTTGCAAATCTAAATCCTAAAGACTTCAATATTTTCAAATTTTAGATTCAGTATTGCGAGAAAATGATAATACGGGAGCTGAACAAAGCTTATGCTGGGTTTCAGGAGACAGGGAACCATGTCAACAACAAGTAAGCTCAATAATACATTTTTTTACACAATATTGCACAATTCACATTGCACATTACACATTACACATAGCACATTGCACATCGCACATTTCACATTGCACATTGTACAATGCACAATGCACATACATATAACTGTTTGTCTCAACTGTTTGTATTTATCTGTTTGTATTTATGCCAAGTTGAATTTGCAATACATATAATATACAAGACGTACATTTTAAATTGTACATATAATTGTGTTATCTATCTGTTTATCTCCAATCTCCATGTACATTTTAAATTGTACATATATTTGTGTTATCTATCTGTTTATCTCCAATCTACATGTACATTGTACATCTTAAATTGTACATATATTTGTGTTATCTATCAAGTATGTCTACACAACAATCTACAAGTAAATTTAGAATCGTACAAAGATTTGTGTTATCCATCTGTTAATCAACATGTACAATAATGTAAATTTGAATTTCTTGTTTATATATGAAACAATTGTTGCATTGTAAACATAAGATTATTTATTTTAAATTTCTTTAGGAAGTGTGCTGTTGCTACTGGAAACTGGGGTTGTGGTGCTTTTAGGGGTGACCCAGAGTAAGTCGGGGGTATTTATTTTCCAACATTATCCCCATCTGATCCCCTGATTAGAAGTTCCTAGCTTAAAATGAGGAGAAAAGGTGGAAAGGGGATTGTATTCAGCTATATAAATATCATTGAGCATGCATTTTATAAGCAGAAAGTTATCTCAAGAGTTCATAAATCGCAAAAGTGTTTTGTTTTCTCTACTGCATGAAATCCACAATACACAATTTGAAAATTATTAAAGTTTCATCATTTCTGCTCAGGAAAAGGTTTAAGAATATCGTTGTAAATCGAACATGCTCCTCTTTTAAACTGGTATGCACATTGGATTTAGGCCTTCAGTGCATGGATCCATATTCTTTTAAGTCAAAAATAAATAATTGACTTATCAAAAAATAAAATAAAAGTTTTTTTTATTTTTAAGGTTAAAGTTTTTAATCCAACTGATGGCTGCTGCCCAAGCTGGAAGAAGTGTTTATTATCTTACTTTTGGTGATTCAAGGCTAGTCAGGTAAACAATCAACCAATCAATAAGTTAATCAATCAATCAATAAATGAACCAATCAATCAATCGATAAATTAATCAATAAATCACTCAATAAATTAACTAATCATTCAATCGATAAATCAATCAACCAATCAAAAAATTAACCAATCAATCAATCGATAAATTAACCAATCAATCAATCGATAAATAAATCAATCCATAAGAAAAATGAGCAATCATTCAATCTTTAAAGATCTGAAAAAGAAACCCAAAATGAAACCTTATCACTTCATATAGATAGATAACCTTGTATGCTGTTAGGTTCCAAGTCAAAAAAAAACTTTTTTTTCATAATCTATATATCTATTTCACTGAGTTTAGTCTGAGTTTTCTGAATAAATCGATCAAGGAATTGGGAAAAAATATATTTTAAAGAAATGCCATTAAATAAATGCCTTTTAAAGGAACTGTAAGTGACTCTTTATCATATAATGGATCCCCGTCCGATTCACAATTGTACCCTTGAAACCTCTTATCAGACCAATACTGTCGTTTTACTGTGTTTAAAAGTGTTTAATTCTGATAATTCCTTTATATTTTCTGCAGTACAAAGCCCAAGTCACTTTTGTAGAGAACCTACAATTGAAAATTCGCAGTTAAGAATTGATTCATCTTTTTTCTGGCTTGAGATGAATTCTATTATAATACAGTCAGAACCCGAAATACCCGGAATTAATTGACAGTTAATCAGAAGACTTTCTATATAAATCTCAATTTTAAACGCACAATAAAGGCAGACAACATTTTGGAATTGGCAGGACTACAGAAATATCGCCTCCTTAATCATATTTGTAAAATTTGATTGTGAAGTTGTCTGATAAAATATAAACTAATTACGGATCTGTCTGATTATAACTGTATCTGAAAATGTTCAGGAACGGATGGAGGGTATTTGATTTGCTGAGTAGAAAGGATATTAGTGTGGGTCTCCTGTACAGTATAATTGCTAAATACAGGTGAAATATTTAGCTATTCCGCAATATATCTTCAAGGTTCCAGTTTCCAGTTTTATCCAGTTTTTCAGGGATAAATAATTCTCCACAGAATTAAACTTATATTTCAGAAGTATTGTGTTCAAATTAAAAACAAATTTTCAGTAGTTTTGAACACGGGTGTAATACTGTTTATACACCCCTGGTTTTGTATTTTAAATTTTGAATTTTTTGTTTAAAAAACTAATGCTTTGAAGAAATATATTCCAATAGTCCCTTCCCCTTTCAAGTTACTTTGTTTTGACATCAATAAGAGTTTTATTATTAGTTAGTTAGAGTTAGTTTAACCAAGAAAATACTAAAATGCTACAAACAATATATAATAAGAAATTGTGAAAAGGAAAAAGGCTGAACTGAATGTATGTAGGGGAGGTGATGATGTTGATCTGCTTGAGTATGTTGAGGCTCAAGTGCAGCTAGATATAGATCCAGGAACCGGATTTAATGAATTTGAACCAAGTCTAAAGACGGTTCAACCACGTACCTTGAATCGGGGATTCAAGATTTGTCCATGTCTTATTGATATAACTGTACATTAGCACTACAGGTTGAATCGGCGGTAGATAGTTCAGCGACCTAGCTCAACTTCATTAAATTCGGTCCCAGAACTAGTGTTTCCTACAGATAAGACAGATCAACCATACTCCGCCTATGATGAAGATACTGATGATGAAAGACCTTCTTCTCCAGTTTATCAACCAATCTCTAGTCCAGTCGAGGTAATCAGTGCTGTCAATCTAAACGCCCTATTCTGCTTTGATCTGGACTTGATTAGGGAAAATAAAGGAATTTTGGGGAAAAGTATCTAAAAGGATAAATAAACTTGCTTTTTAATTAACAAATAAAAATGATAATAATGAATCATGGAAAGTCTGAGCTCTCTGACGGATTCTCCGCCTGTCCACATGTTGGGGGTGTAATTCTTGAAATAATGCACCCATGGAAGAAAAATTTTAATTGCGCCCTTTTAATTCTGGAATATGAAAATGTGAGATTTTTTCTCTTTAGTTTATTTCTAATTAGCAGATTGTTTTTTACTTTGTTTGTTATAATACATTGAACATAAAAACGAGATGTGGCTCCTTTCAGATTTGTTAGTTAAAGTTAAAATGTTTGTAAAAAATACCGCGGATTGATTCAAATTGATTTAAATGAATTTTTATCAATAACATTTTCAGATGAATGCTCAGGATTTAGCAATTCTCTCCGAATACAAGAACGTGGACACTTCCTCTACATTGATCAATGGTCCAGGGACCACTGAAACATTCTCTCAGGGCCCAGAGGGGTCCTTAGCTAGTTTAGAACTAGTCTGCACAAGAGAAGACCCATGCAAGATTAAATCGTGTACATATAAAACTCCTTGTCTTAGAGCTCAGCCTGAAAAGTCAAAGATTACACCATTTGATGAGGTCAGGAATTCTACGACCAGCTCAGAGAAGGAGGTCAATAGTTATACAACCAACTCACAGAAGGAGGTCAGGATTTCTATGACCAACTCAGAAAAGGAGGTCAGGAGTTCTACGACCAACTCAGAAAAGGAGGTCAAGAGTTATACGTCCAACTCAGAAAAAGAGGTCAGGAGTTCTTCAACTCTCTCAGAAAAGGAGGTCAGGAGTTCTACTACTCTCTCAGAAAAGGAGGTCAGGAGTTCTACGACTCTTTCAGAAAAGGAGGTCAGAAGTTCTACGACCCTCTCAGAAAAGGAGGTCACTGAAGCTTCTTCAACGGATCCCTTGGATATTCTCGAGAATGGACTAAAGAGTTCCGTGAATTCACGAACTAAAAACTCGGTTTTCTCCGTAAAATCAGAGAAAAAATCCAAGAGGGAGGAGAAAAATAAGATAACAAATTACTTACTTCCAAAACCAAAAAAAAAATAATCTAACGTGCCTTTTAAACATCTGAAATAGAACTTCTGTTTCATATATCCTACTTTACATGAGTGGCATGTCTGATTCACAATGAATCCCTTTAAAGCATTATCTGATCCAGTATTTTGAAAGAAAGTTTCGTATTTCTAGCTTAAAGTGTTAAATTCTGACAACTTCGTCAACGTCCGTTGTTTTTTACATAAATCCGCAGGTCACTGTTATAGATTAATCTTAATTGAAAATAATCAGTTTTCTTAGTTTGAACCATGTATATATCATTTATCAGATATATCACCAGTCAAAGGTTTTAAGGGTACCGTTGTTATATAGGCATGCCGCTCTGCAAATGAAGGATAAATAAATATTACGCGTACAGTCCCTTTAAGAATTAAACTAAGAACTAAATATCAACAATTAAATAAGGTATTAAATATTGATTTGGAAAATTGATGGATTGCCATACATAATACTCAATGAATGCAGGGTTAATACTGAACACACACTTGTCTTTTACCATCCTAGTATTTAACAGTCTTCACTAATTGCTGGAACAAGAAACAAGGTTATAAATTGCAATCAGGGTGTCTTAGTTTAAATAAGGTTGATAAAAGGGTGTCTCAGTATAAATAAGGCTGATAAAAGGGTGTTTCAGTATAAATAAGCCTGATAAAAGGGTGTCTCGGTATAAATAAGCGTGATAAAAGGGTGTCTCAGTATAAATAAGGCTGATAAAAGGGTGTCTCAGTATAAATAAGGCTGATAAAAGGGTGTCTCAGTGTGAATAAGGCTGATAAAAGGGTGTCTCAGTATAAATAAGGCTGATAAAAGGGTGTCTCAGTGTGAATAAGGCTGATAAAAGGGTGTCTCAGTTTAAATAAGGCTGATAAAAGGGTGTCTTAGTATAAAAAAGGCTGATAAAAGGGTGTCTCAGTATAAATAAGGCTGATAAAATGGTGTCTCAGTGTGAATAAGGCTGATAAAAGGGTGTCTCAGTTTAAATAAGGCTCATAAAAGGGTATCTTGGTATAAATAAGGCTGATAAAAGGGTGTCTCAGTATAAGTAAGGCTGATAAAAGGGTGTCTTAGTATAAATAAGGCTGATAAAAGGGTGTCTTAGTATAAATAAGCCTGATAAAAGGGTGTCTCGGTATACATAAGCGTGATAAAAGGGTGTCTCAGTAAAAATAAGGTTGATAAAAGGGTGTCTCAGTATAAATAAGGCTCATAAAAGGGTGGCTCAGTAAAAATAAGCCTGATAAAGGGTGTCTCAGTATAAATAAGCCTGATAAAAGGGTGTCTCAGTATAAATAAGGCTTATAAAAGGGTGTCTCAGTATAAATAAGGCTGATAAAAGGGTGCCTTAGTATAAATAAGCCTGATATAAGGGTGATGAATGTATGAATGTATAAATGTATGAATTTATGAATGAGGCTGATAAAGGGTGTCTCAGTAAAAATAATGCTGATAAAATGGTGTCTCAGTAAAAATAAGGCTTATAAAAGGATGTCTCAGTAAAAATAAGGCTTATAAAAGGTTGTCTCAGTAAAACTAAGGCTGATAAAAGGGTGTATCATTATAAACAAGGCTGATAAAAGGGTGTATCAGTATAAATAAGGCTGATAAAAGGGTGTCTATAAATAAGCCTGATAAAAGGGTGTCTCAGTATAAATAAGGCTTATAAAAGGGTGTGTCAGTATAAATAAGCCTGATAAAAGGGGTGTCTCAGTATAAATAAGCCTGATAAAAGGGTGTTTCAGGTATGAATAAGGCTGACAAAAGGGTGTCTCAGTATTAATAAGCCTGATAAAAGGGTGTCTCAGTATGAGTACGGCTGATAAAAGGCTGTCTAAGCCTAAATAAGGCTATAAAAGGGTTTTTCTGTATATAACTGGGTGTCGCAGAGAACTCTGTGTCTCAAGGTAAATAAGGCTACCGAACTATGTGTTTAAGAGTAAATAAGGCTACAAAACTAAGTGTTTAAGAGTAAATAAGGCTACCAAGCTCTGTGTCTCAAGCTAAATAAGGCTACCAAACTATGTGTTTAGGAGTAAATAAGGCTACCAAACTCTGTGTCTCAAACTAAATAAGGCTACCAAACTATGTGTTTAAGAGTAAATAAGGCTACCAAACTCTGTGTCTCAAGGTAAATAAGGCTACCAAACTATGTGTCTCAAGGTAAATACGGCTACCAAAATCTGTGTCTCATGGTAAAAAAGGCTACCAAACTATGGATCTCAAGCTAAATAAGGCCACCAAGCTATGTGTCTAAGAGTAAATAAGGCCACCAAACTCTGTGTCTCAAGGTAAACAAGGCTACCAAACTATGTGTCTTAAGAGTAAATAAGGCTACCTAACTCTGTGTCTCAAGCTAAGTAAGGCTACCAAACTCTGTGTCTTATGGTAATTAAGGCTACCAAACTCGTACCAAGGTAAATTAGGCTACAAAACTATGTGTCTCAGTACAAAGTAGGCTACCAGACTTTCAAGTAAATAAGGCTACCAGATCCTGGGTGTGGAAATTTTTAAAATAATGAATTTTCCAAATAATGAATTTTCCAAATCGGTTAATTATATTTTTGTGTAATTTGATATTTGACATATAAACAGAGTTGTTTTCATAGATGTAGCATTTAATCGACGATAAACTTGGAAACTCATAAACAACTTCAGGGGATAATATATTCCCCCCAAAAAAAAAAAAGTTAAATTTTCGGACAAGGAATTTTTTTTTTGGAATATAGAAATTAAAATGAAAAAAGGGAAAGCCATATATGCTAGTTTTTAGTTCCATTTTATCAACTACCAAAAAATGTTGGCAATTATTGGATGTATATACTATATCCCTGAACAATTGTTCCTCAAATGACCCACTTTAGACACAAAAAGTTCATCTGATGTTGGTACTTGATTACACAGTATAATAATGTTGAATTTGACACCTGTTATAAAACATGCCTTAATTTGTCTAAATATTTGATCAAAGATAGTTTTTAATTCAATCATCGTAGTATTGTTGAACTGAAGAAGAAGGTTGCAATTACTGCGTAGGGAGATCAAATATCAATATGATATCTCGAGAAGCAATTCTTTATTCAGTAGTTCTAGGAGTCGAGTACGGAACATCTTTTAAAAATATTAAATTGGGTTTTTTTTTTATCAATATTCAACCAGATTGTATGATTTTTACACATTTTAAGATTGTTATCATGGGTTCAAATTAGTACTGTTCACCGGAGAACTTAAAAATTGAAAAATTTCTAAGATAAATTCTTGATAAACATCTTATTCTTGTAAATCCTTGATGGCATTAATTCTTGTATGCCCTAAGAACAAAATATATAGTTTAAAATTAAGTTGAACTAGTAAACTTTTTATCAAACATGTAAATCCTACATTTCTGTGATCATTTCCTTCCAACCAGTCTTCATTCATTAAGTACTTTGGTTTTCTAATTGCATATTTTGATATTTAACGACAAAAACTAATTTTAAAAAGATTGCAAATCTACCAAAACATTGAGTAAATATCCTCCTTTTTTTTAACATGGCATTTTGTGAAAATTTGATTTAAAATTGACCCCTGTAAAATGTCTAAAAATATCTGTGATTAAAAATCTAATTATTTCAGATGAAGACACGAATATAGTTAAGAATGGTTGATGTTTGTCTAGAACTGGATTTTATATTTAATTACACCAACTTCTACCATTATAATTGCTCTAATTAAACATATTTAACCTTAATTACCTGTGATACGTCAGCATTGTCATCATCATCATCCAGTAAATCATTAGCATCATCATTAATGGCCTCTGTGATGCTAGCAATGGCGCCATCAAGTGATATAATGGCGGCAAGTGTTAAAATGTCGTCTTCTCCATTATCTATTTGGAGACTAGTTGCGGTCAATGCAGTAGTTGCAGGTAGGAACACAAAATAACAGAGTGAGTCACTTATCATTGGATTTAAAGTACAAGAAGAGATTTAAACAATTTTTATCAAGGTCTGGAGATTGCTGCCTGTGTTGCTTTCACTTTTATTCCTCCATTATTGCTCAAGGTAGAATAGTTAGAAATAAAAAAATAGAAAAATATTTTATTATTATCAAATTACTACTTTTACTGCTATTACTACTATTACTACTATTACGACTATTACGACTATTATTACTATTAATATTACTATTACTTTTAATATTACAATTACTATTACCATTATAAGTATTTAATATATACCCTAATAATATTTTAGTCTGGGTTCTCAGAAACCGAGATGACAATTGTTCTCGGCATTGCTCCTTTCATAGGTAAACTTTTCTTTAAAGGGACTGTAGACATAATTTTAAGCTACCCTCCAGTTATAGAGTTCGATTCACAACAATAAATTCTGATCAAGGATGAGATATCCTTCTTTTTCTTTGAGAAGAGACTGAAGTTGCTTAAATACTTTTTTATAATGTAAAAAGTGTGATCCAATTACTTTTTTATAATGTAAAAAGTGTGATCCAATTACTTTTCAAGTTTTCAATTTTGACATTTTCTAAAAGAATAAAAGTGTTCAATGTTTTTATGTAGTTAACAGTGCAGTGGAAACCAGAAACCAGTGAAATTTAAATCGTACTTTATTTCTAAAGATTTTTTTATTTATAATTTTTATAATTAATTACACTAATTACACTAATCTTAGCGACATTAAATAATAAAAAGAAAAAGACGAGATTACTAAATTATTCCATTGTATTTTTGTTACCATTGAATAAATGTTGCTTGTAGAACGTCCCTGAAACTGATTTGATTAGATTTGATTTGATTTGATTTGGTTTGGTTTGGATTGATTTAACTGATCTGATCTGATCTGATCTGATCTGATGTGATCTGATGTGATCTGATGTGATCTGATCTGATCTGATCTGATCTGATCTGATCTGATCTGATCTGATCTGATATCATCTGATCTGATCTGATCTGATCTGATCTGATCTGATCTGATCTGATCTGATCTGATCTGATCTGATCTGATCTGATCTGATCTGATCTGATCTGGTTTGGTTTGGTTTGATTTGATTTGGTTTGATTTGATTTGATTTGATTTGATTCTAGTCTTGTCGTTTGAAAGAATAATATAAATTCCTCCATTAAATAGTATTTGAATAGCAAAACTTAATTTCAGCCTTGTTTACTGTTCCTGAGTTGGGTAAATGGTCTGATAGATGCACTAGTAGGCTGGGGAGAAGACGACCTTTTATTCTCCTCATGTCTGCCATTTTAGTCTTTTCTCTAATTCTTCTCTTCGTAGGACAGGTAAAACTATTAATCTGCTGAAGGGGACTTTAGACGTAATTTTAAGTGACCCTTCATTTATGAGTGGCATGTCCGATTCTCAACAATAGTTTTAAAAGCTATGTCTTGATCTAGAATGAATGTGATATCCATGCTTTTCTGATTGAAACTTGGAGACAAAGGAGGACCTCGAGAATTAAAAACCTTTCAAGCTAGAAAAACGACGATATCCTCCTTAATATTAATCAGACAAAGAATTAAAGATTTCCGTTGCGAATCGGGTTTTTGAAGAAAAAATATTTTGTATAGTATTAAATATTTTTTGTATTAGTCTCTAAGTCTTGAATTTAATATTATCTGTATTAGACTCTGAGTCTTGAATCTAATATTATCTATATCAGACTCTGAGTCTTGAATCTAAGAGCATGAAGTTGGTTCTACTAGCTGTAGGAGTTGTATTACTAGACTACTCAAGTCAGGCAGCTATCAATCCTTGTGAAGCACTTGTATCCGATATTGTGGCGGAGGTAATTATTTATAACGATGGAGCTAATCATTTATAGTTGCGGAGGTAATTATTTATAACATTGGAGCTAATCATTTAAAGTTGCGGAGGTAATAATTTATAGTGGCGGAGGGAATCATTTTTAGTGGCAGAGGTAATCATTTTTAGTGGCAGAGGTTATCATTTATAGTGGCGGAGTTAATCGTTTTTAGTGGCGGAGGTAATTTTTTAACTTGTGAAACAGCATTAATAAGTTTAATATTTATTTAAAATTAATATTTATTTTAACAGGTGTGTTACACATATTTCAATGAATACACTTGGCTTAATCGCATAATTTCATGTCAGAAATTCAGCTAATTTAGTGAAAATTTGAAATGTATAATTAGTTCTTTTTCACTTTATCGGTGAAACAAAAATAATTTTTTTTTAAAGGGCCCTTTCTCCTTTGGGTTAAATTTGGGTTAATTTTTTTGAAAAGTTTTTACCATATTGAAGAATAAAAATAAAAAGAATGTTTGCCCCCGAAGAAGATCTTTTTTTGTTAAAAAGTTGTTTATGTTTTAAAAGCTTGACATAAGTAATTTCTAAGTTTAATGTTAGCAGTATGGTAAATGATAAATTCCAGTTTACAGTTTACAGTTAATTGTAGCAATATGGTGACTGACAGTTCAGTACATTGGTATTGATAGATAAGTACCTGGTAGCAGTATGGTACATGACCAACCAGGGTTCACAGTGTACAGTGTATTGAGCAGTATTTTATTACATATATTTAGACTACTGGTAGCAGTATGGTACATGACCAACCAGGGTTCACAGTGTACAGTGGAATGTTGTCTGTTGGAGCTTGCTTTGGATATTTGTTGACAGCTCTTGACTGGGATAATCTGGGGATATCTGTAGGTAAATAACGATTTATTAGCAACTAGCTCAAGGGAACCCAGCACTGCCAAGGTTACTAAAAGTTGCTCCCGCCGTTTAACCGCTCTTGAAGGATTTTACCGGTAAACAACAAATTTTCTATTAAAGTCTACCCACTCAACTTCTCTCCAATCTCTCAAATCTCAAAACCAAGCTAAGAACATTCCTGTGATTCTTCAGAGTTCCCCAATCAAAATTTGAGGCAAATCGGTCAAGGGGTTTCTGAGTTATAATCGGACAAACAGACAGACAGACAAACAGAGATTACAACTTTATATATATTTAGATTAATTAGTTTAATTTATTTTAATTTAACAGAACCTGAAAATTAAGACAGAGTATAGTAATGAAACCCAGTATCGGAAACCCGGTTTTGTGAATGGTCCGGGGTCAGGCAGTTTTGAAGATACAAATATTTTTTGTTAAGAAATATAATTTGATGTTGTTTCTTACATTCTCTTTTTGTTTTCTGGTTTAAAGTTACAATCTGCGCAAATATACCCCAAAAAGGAAACTCAAAGAGTTTAGTTCAACGATACTCTATCAAATTTCTGGCTCAGGTGTGATAAGTTATAGCACCTTTTGTCATACTAATTTGACCCAGTCATTTGTCGAACTTTTTGTGTCCTATTTTTGTGTCCTATTTTTGTGTCCTATTTTTGTGTCCTATTTTTAAGTTTGTTTCCTAAATTTCAACACTTTTCCGGAAAAAAAGACGAAATATTTCTGAAAAATGGAATATGTGAATATTTTTCAAAAACCTAAGTTTAAAGTTACTGTTCATAATGAATTTAAACTTTCTTGGAAAAATAGTTCTCATAAAATTGTGAAATAAAGAAACTGTTGATATAGTTTCTAGTGACATTTGTAGAGTGGCATATATGATACACAACCATACACTTTAACTAATCAAGGATGATGGAATTATTCATAATTTCCTAAAAGGAACGGTTTTAATTTTTTTATTTTTTAAGATATTATTATTTTATTATACCATATATTATTAAATTATTAAATAATTAAATTATCATATTATTATATTATTATATTATTACATAATATATTATTATATCATTATATTATTATATTAAAAAGTTCTATTTCCAGGGAACCGTGAGCAGACTGCGTTCCTTCTAGTTCTCTTCCTTTACCTAGTCTGCTGCTGTATCACCATGATATATGCTGTAGAAACCCCTTTCCTCCAGGGGGCACTAGACATGTAAGCTAATTATTAACATGATATATGCTGTAGAAACCCCTTTCCTCCAGGGGACACCAGACATGTAAGCTAATTATTAGCATGATATATGCTGTAGAAACCCCTTACCTCCAGGGGGCACTAGACATGTAGGCTAATGATTAGCATGATATATGTAGGGTTGTTAATCGTTTTTGTAAACGATCGTTTTTTGTTTCGTTTTCAAAAACGATCGTTCCGTTTTTGGAAAAAAACGATCGTTTTTAAAAACGGCCCACTCGTTTTAAACTTTTAGAAAACGAATAGCGATCGTTTTTGAAAATGATCGTTTTTATTAAAACGATTTGCGACCGTTTTTTATACGATTGTTTTTAAAAAAAACGATAATTTGTGAAAAAAAAATTATTGACAATTATGTTAACGATCGTTAACGAAGGGTTGTTGTTAATAATCGTTAACGAAACGACGAACTTTATCAAAACGGTCGTTTTTTGAAAAAAAATACATGCAACTTTATTGAATGTCGTCTTACATGAAGTTTAACAGTTGTGGGGGAGCTAAAACTTCTTAATATTTTCTTAAAAACTATTCAATGATAAGTACAGATGCCCTTCAGGTCGGTTTCCTCACTTCGTTAACGATCGTTAACGAAGGGGTCGTCGTTAACGATCGTTAACGAAGGGTTGTCGTTAACGATGGGTCGTCGTTAACGACCGTTAACGAAGGTCCGTCATTACAGATCGTTAACGAAGGTTCGTCGTCGTTTTCATAACGAAACGATAGTTTTTCTGAAAAATGAAAACGTTAACATCCCTAGATTTATGCTGTAGAAACCCCTTTCCTCCAGGGGACACCAGACATGTAAGCTAATTATTAGCATGATATATGCTGTAGAACCTCCTTTCCTCCAGGGGACACCAGACATGTAGGCTAATTATTACCATGATATATGCTGTAGAAACCCCTTTCCTCCAGTGGACACTAGACATGTAAGCTAATTATTGACATGATATATGCTCTAGAAACCCCCTTTCCTCCAGGGGCACTAGACATGTAAGCTAATTATTAACATGATATATGCTGTAGAAACCCATTTCCTCCAAGGGGCACCAGAAATGTAAGCTAATTTTTACTATGATATGTGCTGTAGCAATAGAGATGGGCCTGTTCGGGTTTTTTCAATTTATTAGTTTTTTTTCAGTGGTTTGAAATCTTATGTTCTCAGAATCATCATTCGATTTTCCATCTTTTTTTATTCATTTTTAACTTAAAGGTGATTTAATGAATTCGTTCGTAAAAAATTTTGTTCAGTGAGTTCGTTCTTTAGTAAAATCGTTCGTTCAGTAAATAGTTAGGTTAGTTAAGGCTGGATCGAGTCGAGTTAGGCTGGGTTTTTTTTTTTAAATTTCACAAACTATTTTTAAGTTGTTAGTGAACGATCAAGTGCATTCCAATGATCAGTTTAGACATCTTTTGTGACCGATCATGTTCGTTCAAATGAACAATTTAGGTATCGTTCATGCACGATCAAGTTTGTTCAAGCACACGATTTAGAAATCAAACAGTATTTCCTAAAACTTTATTTGTTGTCCAGAACTAAGTCCGGATTAACTGAGACTGAAAGTGATCCTGGATATGAGTCCGATGAGATCCTATTCTCTGGGAAGAAGATGGAGAATATGGAACTGTTGAACCGAGGGAAGGAACGACCAGTTCTCCGAGCTGTTGATGTATCTCTACCACTACCTAACCTGCCAGACCTGAGCACTCCTCTCTCCTCCCTACATCTCAGGGATTGCAGGATATCAAGGATACCGGCCACTCTACTCAAGATAATTAAACATGTAAGCTTAACTAATCTTTTAATTTATATGCGTCCTCTTTTCTTGTTTCTGAAAGGATTGGAGTTGGACGCTTAAATATGATACTTAACAGGCAACAACAATGAATATATTTCAGTTTGTATATCTACCCCTGACATACTACCAGACTATTCGAGCTGCCCCTCCTGTACTCTTCAACCTGTTTATAGCAGATCTGTTCAGTTGGATTGCAATTATGGCGCATGGCATGTTTTATACAGGTATTCTTCACCCCTATACTATTACAAGAAATCCTGGGGCCGCATTTAATGAATTCTAGCTGGGTCGCTAAACTACCTACAAAATTAAACCTTAACGTGGATTTGAATCGGTGATTAGTATTTGAATCGGCGCTAGGTAGTTAATCGACTTCTCAGATTCATTAAATTCGGTCTCTATTTACATTTATCTAAATTAAAACAAAATTTTCCGATCGACAATTGTACAACTTCTTGGGGGAGGGGGGGGGGAATTGCATGATTCTATGAAAATACAAAAACATTTGATAAAAAAAATGAGTTAAACTAGATCAATCCGAAGATGATTATTAACCTGAGGTTAAATCTTTTGATTTGGGATAGAGAGCTTAGCAATATGGCTCAATACCTCAAGTGTAAACTTTTAAATGAAAGATTTAAGTTTAATTCCGGGGATAAGAGATTATTATGAAAGAATTCAAATAACAGTGGACTAACTTAAGCTTGTTTTTGAAAAGTTTTTAAAAAGATAAAGTTTTGACACCAGATTTTCCTAAATCTTCTATATATATAGTATATACTTTGTTGGTCTGTTTGGGTGTTTGTAACCGAAAAACGTCATAACGACTGAACCGATCGGACCCAACTTTTGTTTGGGATCTCACATGACCCTAGAGAAGATTTATAGATGTTTAATATTACTCAGAGTTGTCTAAAAAGATCTTGATTTTCGTAAAATTTTGAAAATCACGAAATAAAATGAAAATCGGCAATTTTTTCATTTTTGTTTTATCGGAGAGAAAATGTTAAAAGAATCAATAGTTGAAATAGAAAGAAGAATTGCTTGAATGGGAGGGAAACAGAGTTAAAGTGTGTTAGATACTAAAAACAAAAGTTTCTACCTCTAATTCTAGATTTTGTTGCTACGGCTGTGTATGGAGGTCAACCTGATGCTCCCTCTGGGTCAGTTTATGATATTTTATTTGACGAGGGAGTGAGGATGGGGTCCTGGGGTCTCCTGCTCCATAGTGTTACAGGTATCTATCATCAATTATACAATGATACATATATGTCTGATCATAACTCAGGAACTCTTTGACCGATTCCCATCAAATTTTGCTGGTGAAACTCGTAGGAACAACGGGTTTTTGAAGGGGTATGGACGGAATGATGGTTGATCTTTTGTTTATTAAATGTTCTTTGCTTAGGTTCCGAAACTATTACATTTTTAAGTAATTCATAAGTTAAAAATATTCTAAAATATCACGAATATGTTAAAATTATGGGTTTTTGTTGAATTTTGCAGAGAGATTTTCACTTAGTCAAGCCTTAACTGGTTTTTAAGTGTTTCACTGGTTTCAAAGGGGTCCAAAGGGTTCCAAAGAGTTCCATAGGGTTCAAAAGAGTTCTAAGGATTTCATGTGATGTTTGATTTGTTTTTAAGTGTTCCCAGTTCCCAATTCAATGTGTTAATTCAGAAGAAATCAAGAATTAAATGTTCATTTGAAAACTTGTTTTTAATTTGTTTACAGTTTTGATTACAAGAAGTGATATTTAGTAATTCAAATCACTCTACAATTACATTACAATGATTAAAGGTACATTTTCCCAAAAGGAAACTTTCCAATTGTGCAATTTTGCTCGGCAACTTCTTAAGTCTGTCCTAGTTGCAGCGCTCGGCCCCCCACATCCCATCCAAGCCTTAGCGCTCGGTCCCATTTCAGCCTGCGGGGCCTCAGAAGGCCTAACATAACTTTTGGGAAGTTGTCGTTTGGGAAATTTCACATTTTGGAATTTGCCAATTGGTAAATAGTCACGTGGAACTGCCTTGGGAAAATACCCAACACCATTACAACATTTTATTCTAGCTGGGATCTACGCTGTATTTATCCAAGAACATGTGACCAATGCGTTTGGTTTGCGTATCTCTTATCAGATTGGTCTCATCGTATTCTCAGTATCAATGGGGGCCACGGTTATGCTATCATCAAGGTACTTTCTGTAACCATTCATTTTTCTTAGTCGATTTTTTAACAGAATGTTCTGGAGCTAAGAATTGGCAGTGCTCATGATCTATTTAATTTTGATGCGGATCCGCATTGGAACAAAATGGATCCGGATCCAGGTCATGAACATTTCTTAGGATCCGGATTTTGAACAAATTTCGAATTCTTTCGATAGTATTGATACAACATTTCTAACACATTTATACATATTAATTAGAAAATATAAAGTTTTACGTCCAACAATATTTTGTTTAATTTTTATCTGAATTTTAGAATTTTCACAATTCAAAATAATTAGGATTTTTTTTTCTTCAGCACCTTAATTATAAAAAAAACTTTATGTTTTATATTCTTAATATTTACGGCTCAAAACAACTTTTAACATAGTTTTCTAAACCTTTGATACCTTTTTATTGATGATCAATAAAATTTGCGTACTGTGATCCAAAGATTGCAAGCGCTGTCTCAAGACTAACAGCTGAAATCCAGTGCATTTTAGACCTGAAATGTTCATGTCTAAGGTTACAAAAAAGTATCAGTTAGTTAGTAAGGTTAAATCAAAGACCAAAGCCGGCCAAACGGCTGGATCAAATGGGCTGAAATTTTTTTGAGAAACTCTATTCCAATGGAAAAAATCATATTTATTTCAATTCCACGGGCAACGCAGGGCACTTCAGCTAGTTTATTTATAAAATAGGGTATGCTATGGTAACTGATATATATATACATATTAGTTTGAGTTGGTTGAATCTAGCAGCTGCTGGAAGTGGACTTGGGTATGCTGTAGTGACCACTATACCGAATACGTTAGTTACGATGTACCAGGAGAACCATTCACTTTACTACGGTCCTAATGTCAGGTATGTATACAACTAAGGATCCCCCCCCCCCTCCACTTCCTGGAACCATATCTTTCACTACCCCAGGGGTGGATGTGTCCTCATTGCCCCCCCTTTACCTCAAGCTGAATTTTTATCATATTTTGACCATTTGGTACCATCAGGCAGCAAAGATTTAGAGATTAGAAAATTAGAGTTTAATGTGAGTGATCAGTTCCTTTGAAAAGTTTCTGTTTAATTTAAACATTATCTCTCTGGGGTTTGTAAGAAACTATGCTGTGAAACTAAGCAGTTTAACTTTAAATAAAGCAAAATGAAAGTGTTCTTCAAAGGCGGGAATGTCATCTTCCCATAAAGAATTTCGTTGCTAGACAAATTTCTAATGATCAATTTTTTTTTTTTTTTTGAATTGAAAATATTTTTTATGACACTTAATAAATGTGATCATAGGGGAGGAGTAGGAGAAGCAATTGCAATATTAGACAGTGGATATTATCTATCACAGGTAAAAGAATACGTTGGATCCGCAAAATT
Organism: Eurytemora carolleeae; assembly: GCF_000591075.1. Lineage (NCBI taxonomy): Eukaryota > Metazoa > Arthropoda > Copepoda > Calanoida > Temoridae > Eurytemora > Eurytemora carolleeae. The sequence goes on from NW_019396202.1 coordinate 296,028, forward strand.
TTGGCTTCCTGGATCCGGGTCCGTAAAAATATGCGGATCCACGGGGCAAAATGTTAACCAAAAACTGCAAAAAATGTTTTACTCTCAAATCTCAAGTCTAAACTGTTGAAAAAGAGAGATTATAAAAACTTCCTGATCTCTGAATGGTTCGGTTTATCAAGTTTTAGCATAAAACGAGCGAAACAAGAAGAAAAATAATTTTACAATTCTGTTTTGTTAAGAAACGTTCAGTAAATCTTAAAGAAATGTTCGTGCTCTGGAAACGGATCCCTTTTTTCCCAATGCGGATCCAGGATCCGGATCCGGATTTGCATTAAAATTAAATGGATCCTAAGTACTGATTTGTATAATATTTTATTGTGCTAAATATGGTACGATTAGTAGAAATGACTGGTTTACCACACTACTATATATATATACATTATTCTACTAGATATGCCTATCCCTTGTAATGGGACGATTAGTAGAAATGACTGGTTTACCACACTACTATATATATATACATTATTCTACTAGATATGCCTATCCCTTGTAATAGGACGACTAGTAGAAATGACTGGTTTACCACACTACTATATATATATATACATTATTCTACTAGATATGCCTATCCCTTGTAATGGGACGATTAGTAGAAATGACTGGTTTACCACACTACTATATATATACATTATTCTACTAGATATGCCTATCCCTTGTAATAGGACGATTAGTAGAAATGACTGGTTTACCACACTACTATATATATACATTATTCTATTAGATATGCCTATCCCTTGTAATGGGACGATTAGTAGAAATGACTGGTTTACCACACTACTATATGATTGTTTCCTGCTTGGCTGGTATACTCGCTACTATGCTGACATCGAAGGTAATTTGCCCAGAGTAAAAAAAAAATTAATTAAAGAGAAAAAATAAAGCATTGTATTTAAGCTTGAAATATACTGCCCGTCCATTTTTCTAGCATCAATCATCTTTTAAAAGTTGCCATACATTTTTTCTTCTTGCGAATTTTTCTGTTTTCACTGAATTTTCTTCAATTTTAATTTTGAATAGACAACAATTTTTTTATTTTGACCCTTGAGCTTATCTTATCGGCTCATCCGACTTTATGGTTATTGGATGAAAACAAGCTAATAAATAAACAGACTGACAAACAAAATACATTACAGTCGCTATCGTATACATCCAAACAATGAAGACGACTTTAAATTTTGATTTCTACCAAGGTTTCATCATAATCAAGAGAAGTTGTCAATTAACATGGCTTCTCTTTGTTTACTTATAAGCTTGTAACTTGATAAGTGCTTGTAAGGTTAGAAAGCATCTCTCCGCTAAACCACACTATTTCTTCTGTCATTGAACTGCAGATTACTGCAGAACAAACAGAAAGCTTAGTTGGGCGTGTTATTAATAAAAAGTCGTCTTTGTCATTGTATATGTTTCATTATTTTAGGTTGTATTCAACAGCAACGATATGAATAAAATATAAGATATCCTAGAAACAAATATAGCAAGGGTTAGTAAGTTTCAGTTTCTATTATTTAATTTAATCCATCCCAGCAAAAAATTATCCAGTATCCAGTATTCTATGTTCATTTTCACGTATCCAGTGTTCCATGTTCATTATCAAGTATTCAGTGTTCCATGTTCATTATCAAGTATCCAGTGTTCCATGTTCATCATATTATCCAGTGCCTCATGTTCCATGTTCTTGTTTAATAACCAGTATCCAGTGTTTTATGTTCATTATCTAGTATGTATCTACTATTTAGCGAAATTCATACGAATACGAATCTCTGATGCAAATAAATAATATATAACTTTTTTTCTTTGCTTACCTCTCCCCCTTATGAATTTCTATTGACAATGGGAACACCCTGTACAGTGTACATATTTTTCACGCTGTCTGAACTTGCAATTTGAATCTCTTGATCAGTCTCGAGATAAATTGTAGATCTGATTTATCTGGTTCTTACTAACATAGAAATTTCGTCTACAAAAGACGACATTATCGTTTATTTCAATTATGAAAAACTCTATAAAGGTTATTTCGCAGATTTATTTAAATTACCTTTTATAATTCAGATTATACAGTTATTGTCATGTATATTATGAAAACCTTGACTTGTACACATTATGTATGAAAAATCTAAGACGGGAAATTTAAGCATATCCCATGTAAATAAAATGTGAAATCTTTATGTTTTAAATGTTAAAAAAAGTTTAAACAATTTTATCTAGTTTTTAGAATTATGTAAGATGTTGTGAAAAAATGTTAAAGTGCTTCTAAAAAATTGCTCTCTCTAAAAATCAAAATTAAAAATGTATTTTTTGTAAACACTGTTAAATTTGTTAAATTAGTTCTAAACTTCGGCTTGGCTAACTGTAAATGTGGTAATACAAGCTGAAGTTAAATTAAAGATAATAATTATCCCTTGCGACAACAAGGATGTTTCTTTTGGCAAAATTGGTCTTAAGAACTTCTGTATAGAAGATGACTGCACTGAATTTATTTTATTTTCTTCAAACATAAACCTGTTTCTGTTTTTTTTCAAATGATGTAATACCCCACTAAAGTTAAAGCAGAATACTTTAAAAGGATCTTTAGAGTGTAGATTGTAATTTCAAGTGATCCTTCATTTGTAAATAGACAAGTTGGATTCACAACGGTACCCATAAAAGTTGTATACGATCAATTAAATGAATATCATACCCTTATTTTGAACTCTGAAAATTTACTGACTTCAATTGGGATTCTCTAGTAGAATGACTTATTGCGTTTTTTTGCTACAAAAAAAACATTTGAAAAATTTGTAAGAATAGAACATGTTTCATGTAAGCGAAAAACGATGCGAAAATTCTCGAAACAGATTAACGCAAAAAATGCGAAATTTTCGCGAAAAGATTTCCCCATTTCCCTGAAAATCCCTCACGATCCCCTTTAAATAAAGGGTCACTTGAAATACAGCAACTGTCCCTTTAAAACAGTGCTTAGGATCCATTTGATCCGGATCCTGGATCCGAACTGGAAAAAAATGGATATGGTCATTAACATTTCTTTAAGATTTAATGATCTTTGAACAGAAAAAGAATTTTAAAATAATTTTTCTTCTTTTTTTCGCTTACTTTTAAATTTTTAATAATCTCTCTTTTGTCACAGTTCAGATTTGGTTTTTGAGAGCAAAAGATTATTATTTTGCAGTTTTTATTGATATTTTGACCGCATATTTTTGCGGATCCGGATCCAGGAAGCCAGAATGTTGCGGATTCAACGGATCCGGATCCTAAGCACTGCTTTAAAGTCTCAACCTTAGTGTGGACCCTGAAGAAATGGCCAAAATGTTACCCTGTGCTGTCTAGTGAATAAAATTATATGTACTTAGTATAAATTATGTAATGTTGTTGAACTGACATGATGTGATATTGAAATATATCTTTCTCTGAAATTTCTGATTTGTTGAAAATATACTTGTAAATAACAAATATGCGTTTTATTCCAATACTGAAATTACATTCTGCAAATGACGGGAGAGGAGGAGATAGTTTTAAAAAACGAATTTCATTTGGTGCAATGGGCTTTTATAGGCATTTGTGTTTGATGTTAATTAAATTATTTAAAATCACTTGAGTGAAAGTCTACCGGTCGTATTTCTAGTCCACAGTTTTATTTGATGTGTTTTCTGCTTAAATCTTAAAATTAATTGAAGAAAAAAGAAAAATGGAGAGCACAAATATTCTATTTAAAATTTATCAAGAGTTTGTAAATCTAACTAGTTTAACAGTGGTATAAATGGAATTTTAGACCGAAATTTTATTCTTCACGCTGGGTCTTCTATGAGACGAGTTATCATTTAAAACATGCATAAGATTTCAATCATAGGTGCAATTCACTTTAGTTTGACGTGGGTAGGTGCAATTCACTTTAGCTTGAGGTGGGTAGGTGCAATTTACTTTAGTTTGACGTGTGTAGGTACAATTTAGTTTGACGCGGGTAGGTGCAATTTATTTTCGTTTGAAGTGGGTAGGTGCAATTCACTTTAGTTTGACGTGGGTAGGTGCAATTCACTTTAGTTTGAGGTGGGTAGGTGCAATTTACTTTAGTTTGACGTGGATATGTGCAATTTAGTTTGACGTGAGTAGGTGCAATTTACTTTAGTTTGACGTGGGTTGGTGCAATTTACTTTAGTTTGAGGTGGGTAGGTGCAATTTACTTTAGTTTGACGTGGACAGGTGCAATTTAGTTTGACGTGGGTAGGTGCAATTTACTTTAGTGTGACGTGGGTAGGTACAATTTACTTTAGTTTGAGGTGGGTAGGTGCAATTCACTTTAGTTTGAGGTGGGTAGGTGCAATTTGCTTTAGTTTGACGTGAGTAGGTGCAATTTACTTTAGTTTGACGTGGTTAGGTGCAATTTACTTTAGTTTGACATGGGTAGGTGCAATTTACTTTAGTTTGACGTGGGCAGGTTCAATTTACTTTAGTTTGACGTGGGTAGGTGAATAACTTTAGTTTGACGTGCAATTTACTTTAGTGTGACGTGGGTAGGTACAATTCACTATAGTTAGACATGGGTAGGTTCAATTCACTTTAGTTTGACGTGGGTAGGTGCAATTTACTTTAGTTTGACGTGGGTAGGTGCAAATTCACTTTTGTTTGACGTGGGTAGGTACAATTCACTTTAGTTTGACATGGGTAGGTTCAATTCACTTTAGTTTGACGTAGGTAGGTGAATTACTTTAGTTTGACGTGCAATTTACTTTAGTTTGACGTGGGTAGGTACAATTCACTTTAGTTTGACGTGGGGAGAAGTTCAAAATATATTCTGCTCAAACCTTAAAAAATTGAAATGAACAAAAAGGAAAAAAATTGAGTTTTTTTTAAAAACATAAAAGTTTATACAAGCGAGTAATTGAAAATTACGAATATAATTTGTAAATAGCCTAAAAACTTAAATAAGCAAAATTAATTAAAAATAAATTTTAAAATGACAGCTCCTGCTAAACTATGTGGTCTTGGTGTCCTCTCTGCTCCTTTGATCTGTGGTCGAACCTTTTGAAATGTTAATCCCTGGATTAATATTCGTCTATCAGAAGGATTAAACTAATGCAGCTTAAATATCCCGTCATCAGAACCCAGTAATGAAAATTTAAACTAAGGAATCTGTTTCAGAAGTTTATTAGTTGCGTTTAGACTTTTTAAAGTTAAAACTCCATTCTAAAAGTCGTCTTTCTATTTCAGAGTTTTCTAGTTATTACTGTTTTCAATTATTTTCTGTTAACTACGGTATATATCTTTTAAATGAACTAATTACCAGAATAATGAATCGTCTAAAAATGTGTATGTATGGTGTATCTATGACTAGCTCCAGGCTAGATTAAAAACAGTTTTGATCGTGTCTATATTGAATACAAGTTAGACCAGAGCCTTCCCCCCTGCTGATACAGGGTGTTACTTTAAAAATGGAAAATTTTCCCATTTAAATCTCTTCTATTGTGACCCTTGCAGGCTAGGGGTGAGAAATATTTGCTTTACCCATTTTACATAAACAAAATAGTATTCCATTTGGAATTCTAAGGCATGTTTAAAAAATACATTTTCGCAAAGTTCAAAAATAGGCCCCTCATATTGGATTCAATGATAAAAAAATCAGTAGAGTTAGTGAAAATGAAATGAATTTTTCACGTTTTTTATCATTAAACCCCTAATAGAATATATTTTTTATCATTTAACTCCTAGTAGAATATATTTTTTTATCATTTAACCCCTAGTAGAATATACTTTTTATCATTAAACCCCTAGTAGAATTTATTTTTTATCATTAAACCCCAAGTAGAATATATTTTTATCATTAAACCCCTAGTAGAATATATTTACTATCATTAAAACCCTAGTAGAATATATTTATTATCATTAAACCCCTAGTAGAAAATGTTTATTATCATTAAACCCCTAGTAGAATATATTTATTATCATTAAACCCCTAGTAGAATATATTTATTATCATTAAACCCCTAGTAGAATATATTTTTTATCATTAAACCCCTTGTAGAATATACTTTTTATATTTAAACCCCTAGTAGAATATATTTATTATCATTAAACCCACGGATATATAATAAAATGGATGGATCATAGACGAGTTTCGATGTAATTTTCTGGGTGGGGTGTTATGCAGTACATTGGAGTTCTAGCAGACAATGGACCCTGGACCAGCTCTTGCATAATTCCTTTCTTATTTAGCCAAACTGAATTTTAGAAGAGGGGGGTTTGTTTAATTCCCTTGTGTAGTATTAATGTTTAAACTTTATTTCAAAGATAGCTTAATTATCGTTGCCCCCCGACCTTTTTTAAGGCTTAAACATAAATAATACTGAGGATTCAAAATAATAAATATATTTTTGACTATAAGAGTAAGAAGGTGTGGGGGGGGGTGCGAAGCCCCTTCTACTAAGAATAACACTATAAATGCCACCCACCCTTGAAAGTTACGCAGGACTATACAGTATACAGTGGGAATGATTCATATTTTTTTNTAAAAAAAGTATGCCTGATCGTCTAGAAGCCAAATATTTTGAATTTACAGTTCAAATTTTGTCCCCCTCCCCATAGGAGCTTCTAGGGGGGGGGGCAAAAATGTATGCGCTACACGCAATTTTTGCCCCCCCCCCTACATTTCATTCTGTATACGCCCTTGAAAACCCCATATATTTTACAGTTTGTCGCACTTTTGGACCTGTAAATTTCTGTTTTTACTATAACCCCTCTCCCTTTGCACAATCACACAAATTTTCAAATTTGTTCAAATATCTAAGAAAAACCCATTTATTTTACCGTTTGTTCAAGTTTTTCACCTCTAAATTTTCGTTTATATGTACACTGTACAGTCACACAAATCTTTTAATTTTTAAAGAAGTTTAAAAATGAATATAACATTTTTCGTCAAAATCAAAAAAAGTTTACATTTATCGAACTTTTTAAAACAAAAATTGAATCACATATTACCTTGAACTGCTAATGACTGGGGGTTAGAGGATGGCATGGCTCCAGGTCGTAGTCTTTTAGAAGCCCTATTAAGGTCATTAGGAGAAAAATGGTCTGAGCATATCACACTCCATTTTTTCGGATTCCAGGAGGAAGGTTGGCCTGTAAATTTCGCCCATGCTACTCTTAGGTCATTTTTCGGGAACGAAAAAAAGATTTTATCTTGACAAGTACTATTATTTTCACAAGATATTACACTGCAGTACCTCATGTTCATACATCACAGGGCCCACTGTTTATCAACACAGCTGTACAACTTTCCTACTCTATGGACCCTGAACTTTCCTTCAGATATTAATTCTTTGTAAACAAAAAAAACTATTTTGAATAAAAAAAAAATAAAAAATTGTATAAAAGAAACATTAAAAAAAACATAAATATGCCCCTAAAATAAACACAACAAATCTAGGGTCCGTTTTTCTACATCAGCTGGTAGGCCCATGGAAAAAATTACCAAAATAAAATTTGTACTGTGGCCGAGTTCAGTGTAGATAGATAGATAGAATCATATCTATAAGCGGGCCGTGATCCAATACCTCACGTTTCTAATTCTTGATTCATTTTCCCAGCATATCTTTCCTCTCTCATTACCACCGTTAAGTTTTGCACTTCATGAGGAAAATAACCCATGAAAATATTGTTTAGGCATTAAAAGATCTCCAAGATCTAGTAAAAGATCGAAGATTAAAGCAGCATGGATTTGAGCTTATTTGGATTAAAGTAAGTATGGATCAAATTGTGAAAATAAAATTATTATAATGAGAAATAAAAAGACTAAGAACTGAAGTCGCAATGCTATTATTCATGATACGTTGCCCGTTGGTTTTCATAGATTCTATATAATGTTAAATTATAATTGATTTTCTATCTCGTAGACTAATTTATTTGTTGATTAGGTAAGTGATCTTTTGGAACCTAAAATCGAGGAGAATACTCGTCACGTTGTTCTCGAGTTTCTTCAGGATCTTGTTCAAGGACAATATCTGACACTAGATGTTATGAGAGCTGAAATATTCAGGTTTAATTAAACAATAATGAAAGACAGTTAACGGACAAAATTTGTCTCTGCTCTGTTTTTGAAGATGTTCGGTAAAAAAATACTCTAACTTCGTCTTTTTTCTTAATATTACAAAAAGGGGAGACAAAATTGAGTAGTGCTAATTCGACCAAAAGTTTGGAGGTAAAATAGGAATTCGTTTTGTAGATGATGAAAGAATATTTCGTTCTTCAATGTCGGCAAAAATTGATTATGTTCAGATTTTTAAAGAAGCATACAATTGATGAGGATCTAAATCACAGAATAAAACTTCTCTCAAACTTAACAGAAAATGGAAAAGATATTTTACATTTCGAGGAAGAGGTGACTATAACTAATAAATCTATTTACTAACATTTATTCATTTTACAATATTTGCAGTTCTAACTTGTAAAATCCTAGGATATGCTGTCTTGACCCCTTCCCCTCTTATTTTACTACACAGCAATCTCAGTGACTATCAGTCAAGAATATTGTGTAGAATTATTTTTCTTCAATTTTCTTTAAAACATTATTTTGTAGATGGGAGTGTTGATGTTGGAATTATTAAAGAAAAGTACGGATAAGCAGGTAGTGTCTTTTTATCTTTAGTACAGTGAAACCCTTAATAACGAATACATCGAAAGAATTCATCAATTTTCGTATTCGTCACTTTGTGATAATGGAATGTTGCAGATATTTAGTTTTTTTATGAAATGATTATATGGAACTCATTAAAACTGTTCCCGCATATTCATGGCTATTTATTTATTTTCGAAAATACTGAAATTTACGTAATATAGTATAAAACCCATTGAAAAATTGTCAAGACGACATTTGCTAAATTCTTCCGATGTATTCGTTATTAAGGGTTTCACTGTATTTCCGCAGAGACATAGTTTTTGTCAGAGAACTGCAAATCATGGTGTTTAAAAAATATGGAAAATAGTCTAAAATTTAGCGAACATCACGAAACCTAAATTAATGGAATACTAAAGATGTTTTATGTGCATTGTATCAGGGTGAGTGTAAGGATATTCTGTCTCTAACCCTGAACCTTGTGAAGTTCAACTCTGCATATCTGGACCCTGATATAGTTTCTAAATTAATCCTGGTACTATCCTGGCATGCCTGCACTACAACCAGGTCTGTTACCGTACAAGGTTTTTTTTGGAGTGGGGCGTAGGATGTCAATTTTGTAAGTATACACTGTACAGTGTACAATGTAGCATAGCATAAATTGTTATATTAAAAACTTACTCCCGATTTCAATTGGTTGAAAAAATTCCAAATATTTAATTCTAACTTTATTCATTAAAAGACGAGATAATAATACTGGATTTAAAACACACATTTTCAGGAAAGCCCAGAGGAAAACTATTTATGCCAACATTTTCCATCTTTTTTATAAACATATTTAAAAATTCAGGGATGCAGAGATAGTGTCAACTCTGGAGATATTCAAGTGTATAGTGATGTATAGTTTTATACCTAGTGACTCTCTTCTACAGTTTGTATCATGTCTCTGCAGAGTTGTAAACCTCAAGGAGGTGAGAGTGTTTTAACACGTTGTTCATGAGATTGTAAGCGTAATTTAAATTGACCCTCTTTGCAAAGATGCCAATCAGGGTTGAAAACAAATCCGGGTTTTTTTTTTAACCAGCCCAGTGGGTTTTATTGTTTTTTTTTGGGGGGGGGGGATTGGGTTTTTTGTGATTTTTGTGCTTTTTTGGGGGTTTTTTAATTTGAAAGTAGTTGAAACCTACTAAAATTCATACTAATTCATAATAATACGACTATTTAAGTAATAGGTAAACTTTAAAGTTATGAATAATAATACTAATGTTATGATGATAGGATATTATCATAATAAATACTCTTCATAATAGATACTCTTCAAATACAATAATATCACCTCCCTTCTTCATAGGTGGCCTTTTTAGGGGGAATACTGCAATTTTTTGATATTATAGTTCTATTTAGACTACTTCTATTTTCTCACTTGGATACATATTTCTGATTGAGGGTGGGGCTACTCAGCTTAATCGGTAGATATTTATATGCTCAAGAAGAAAGACTACTGTTAAATACCGAAAAACTTCAGATCTCTCACACATAAAAATGATTAAGGGATTTTATATCCTAATTCTATCGCAACATATTTTGAAAACTCATGATAAAAGAATAAATGTGTCAGTTTTATTGCTGTAAACTCCCTAAAAATCAATGCAGTTAATAGTAGACCTTATTTTTTAAGAGTTTTTCATTTTAAGAGTGAAAAAGGAGCAATTATTAGAAAAATTCTTTAAAAAAACAATTACAGAAGGGTTTTTAAAGTGGGTTGTATTGGTATTTTTTGGTTGGGTTTTTGGGTGGGTTTTTTCATGCAAACCCTCATGCCAAGTTCGATTCACAACGGTAGTCTTGAAACCTTCATCTGGTCAATAATGTGGAAGATAGTGTTTTATTCTGATAATTTCTGTATGTTTTCCTGCAGTATAAATGCGCCAGTGCATTTTGTAGAGGAACCACAATGGAAAATAATCAGTTTAAAAAATATAAACTTGGAATGGATATCTAATTTATACTTGATCAGACAAAGCTTTTAAGGGTACCCTTGTGAATCGGGCATTGCAATCTTATGAAGGGTCACTTTAAACTACGCTCACTGCGATTTAATGGTCTCACGCTCTCAAGCAAAAATCGTTGAGAATTTTGCCAATTACTTCTAAAAAACCATATCTAACAAGAAGTGCTTTACATTGCTAAAATGTACATGTAAAGGGCTACAGAAAAGCATAAGTGAGTTAGAGCGGTAAAATCAAAGCTTAGGGCGTTGCGACAGTTCAAAGTCAGACCTGTCTTAAAAATTGATGAGACTGTTTATAAGGAGGCTGAATCTATGTGCGCTTACAGCTACTTTTGAGGGAACATTTGCATTTTTTGAAATAGGGGAAAGAAAACACTGAAAATAAAGTTTTATTCAAAATTATATTTTACGAATATTTTACTCCCTAGTTTACCAGTATTATTTCCCCTCTTTCCAGATTTTCTGTATCCCCTGTTCTTATTTTCTCCTCATTAGTTCAATCATAGAATGTCATGCCATTAAATTTCAAATTGCTTTATTTCTCTGGTTAAAACGATTTCATTTTAATATTTTAAAACAATTTATTCTTCATTAAACTCGATCTTGTTTCGATAAGTTCTCTCTATTTTAGGTTTGTCAAGACGCATGGAACACAATGCGAAGTTTGATGGGAACCCATCTGGGCCACTCCGCTCTGTTTAATCTGTGTGTTCTGATCCAGTCCTCACCCGATAGGGTGGATGTTGCTCTTGTCAGGGGGGCAGTCTTCTTTATAGGTACAAATATATTTTAGAACTCAATTAGATCATAATTTAACAAAAGTTTTTTTTTAATAGATCAAGATCTGTTAAAATTGTCCCGATGTTTATCTAGAAAGTATTTGAGAGACTCATTTGAGTGTAAACCGTGGGAAGCTATTGTTTAAAGATAAAGATAAAGAGATTAAATCTGTAAGCCTCCCCATTTTGAGAGACCCAGACCGCCCAATAGGTTAAGCACACTTAGATCCAATGCGGTTGAACTAATTTTAAATTTTCTGTTAAATCTATAAAAATGATTGGATCGACCAAGTACAATCGATGAGCTTAAAATGAAAATTTCTTTGAATATGTTTATACACGGTACACAGTACACACTAAAACATGGAAAAAAGAAGGTCTTGTTGTAGTTACATGTTGTTTGACAATTACTTTGCCATCAATAATGGTTTTTTTTTCTTCTACAGAAATGGAAATTAATTTGGCGGTTTTTTGAAGGGGGCTCGGCCTAGATTTATTTATTTATATACTTTTAGGTTCATCTTTGTGGGGTAAACAGCATGTTTCTACCTTAAAATATTCCGCCATGACAATCCTGCCTGTGTTCCTGGAGGCCTTGAAGCAAGGACATCCCCTGGTTATTTACGAAATTGCACTACAGATGGAGTCCCTGGTAGTCCTACAGGGTATCTTACTCAATGCTCCAGGCTGGGAGGAGGCTGTAACTGTTCTGGATAATATTGTGGCAAATCTTGGACTCTGTGATGCTAGTCTTAAACCAATTGTTGAAAATCATCTTCAGGTAAAATAGCAACGTTTGCAAAGCCTCTTAATTCAAATTGTGTCGATAACTATTTTTAACTGTATCTTAAGAAAACGAAAAAGGTTTATTTTCTGGTTTCTTGAAAATGAACAAGCGGCTGTCGCTATTTAGTATTTATATCAGTAAATTCGTAGAGTTAAAAACCTGAAATCACCCAAAGCATAAAATGAACTGATGATGAATTTTTTACTCTTGAAACAAATTAGATATTTAAATTAATTTTCTTTAGACAACAATAGTGAAACTTGAAGCCTTGGCAAGAAACAAGCAATATCCAGGTACAATATTGGTTTCTATCGGACTTTCCATATATTGTGGTTAGATTGAAAAGAGTCTAATGTTGAAATAAATCAAAGTACAACTTTTTTAACTCACCCAAGGTAGCCTTTTTGCTTCATATCAGACAGATACTGGGCATTTTTTAAGGGCCATTGTCATTGCCCACGTTACATTAGTAAGTATGCGTATTGCGGGAAAAAAAACTTTTACATGTATTTTTAGCGTTCTTTCTTTTATGTAGTTTTCTTATTTTGCAGGGAGCAAGAGTCGATTGTTTGATTTAATAGAAGAAGTTTCTAATTTGTGCCCGGAACAGAGTGTTCTGCATCTGTTGAAGTACAGGTACGCGTTTCAGCACATTTTTATGTGTACAACATGCATACATAAATTGTCAATCAGTCAAGGGCCTTTATAGAAATAAATCTGGTACACATACAGTCCAATTACCTTGCAAATACTACTTTATCTCTCGATCCGACAAGCAGAGAAAAAAGTTGCTTATTTTTCTTGAATGCATAAAGCACTTGACGCTATTTTCAAGTTGAGAAAGTTTAAAATTAATAAAAGTTTAAAAAAAATAGGTCTGAGTATCTGTACCCAGCTAGACCTAACTGGATTGAGAAGCTAGGACAACTAGTGGAAAGGTGATATTGTTATTTACCTTTTAGGTAACAGAACATTTTCTATATAATAAAGCTCTTCGCTCATGATATATAATTTGTATATTTGTGTATATAGCTGGTTAAACGGCTAGACCAAATTGGCTGAATTTTTTTTCTTCAAAATTCGTATTTATTTTTATTTTACGGGCAACTCCAGTCACTTCAGCAAGTTTTACATATAGCTTCATAACAGAATATTCAATTTTGATTTTAAAATTTTGTCATGTTTAAATGTTTTAAGATTTTATGAGAGAGATGTGAGACAGATGGTTCGGTTAAAGATGCTAAATATCTTGAAGGACACCGTTATCACTAATATTCTCATGTATGAGGATAAACTCTTGGAAACTGCAGTTCTTCCTTTCCTTACTGGAGTTGAATCAGAGATTGACAGGTGAGACAAACTGTTTTTGGATCATTTAAAAAAGGAATTAAAATCATAATTTCTCTGAATATGATGTTATTGAACAGGAAAGTGAAAATGAAGAGTGTACAAACAATTGCTGAAATAGCTGTAAAAGCATCAGGACCTCATCTTAAGGTATTTACGTAGTCCATAAATAATAATCAAGAGTTATCAGTAAATCCTAATTATGCTATTCATGTAACTACTTGAAATGATCAGTGATTAGGGTTCAGGCCAATTTTATACGGATCGAGATTCCAGGTGTGACCCTACCTAATTAGAAATATGGATCTTGGACTAAATATTCCTATTCCTTCGACTCATTTCTTATATTAAAGTGAAGATTCAAATTAATTTACTTATTTCGCTGAAATTCGATCGGCCAAGAAGAGATCAATTTTGTTGTTATTTTAAAATTGTGTAATGGATTAGTGGATCCGCATATTGTTCAGGAATATATACATTTTTGTCCGCTGCATTATTAAAGAATTAAAGTCAACATTACAAATAATTGTTTAAAGATGTTGTAATTGTAAATGATGAAGGACCTGTTGGATATCCTGGATAAGCTGGTCAAGAAATTAGGAGACTCTGAAACCAGGCAGGACACCGCCATTCTCTACAATAGGCAGGACTTCCTGCACTGCCAGGAGGCTGTCCTTGGTATCATCAATATATTTAGGAAGAAGTTCTATCAACATCCAATCTCTAGCGTCAAGAGATGTTGCGATATTCTAGTAACAGTTCTAGAACATATATACGGATCTCCAGCTATTCTAGAGCATACAGGTATATTCTACTAACAGTACTAGAACATATATACGGATCTCCAGCTATTCTAGAGCATACAGATATATTCTACTAACAGTTCTAGAACATATATACGGATCTCCAGCAAAGATAATATATATATAGATACGCTGGCAGGTAGAAATTTGAGGTCTTGAGAAAAGGTGCAATCAGCACCATCTCTGTCGTACGCATGGCATTTTATCCTCTGGATTGTTGCTAATTTATCACTTCGTTTATGCGTGATAACACTAAATGCGTACTACAGTATCAACAATGTATACTGCATATTGTACTTAATGAAACAAGTTAATCAATGCAAATAAAACTGAGGTAGGAATTTGACTAGACAAAGTTAAAATGTGCAAGTTGTACTGAATGGCATACGTAAATTAACGCAATTTAAATAAAAATTATGACTATAAAAGTACATCGAATCTAGGACAAAGTACAACTGATCTGATCATAACATAAACAAAACGCGTACTGTATGTTTGTGTTACCAAGAAAATTTCTTTAACATGTCTGAAAAACAGGTCAATAAAGAGGTAACAGAGTATTTAAAGTTGGGGAGAAAATTCACTCCCTTCTGCAAAATAGAGGTGCGAGAAGAACTAAGGAAATTCGAGGAAGAAATCACACAGGTGATTAATAACCTATTCAGGATGGAAGCGAAAAAGATAAACACAAAAAATATCTTCGTCAGGATTAGACTGTTAATTAAATCCAAAACTGTTAAACATTCAAATGATACAAAACAATTATTAAATTCAATTTTGAGAAGTTATAAAACAGAACGAATATCTTTTAAAAAGTTGTTGCAGCAAAAGAATAAAATGAGTTCGCTTAAAACTGAAAAGCAAATTGAAAACATTTTTAAACCAGGAAAAAGCCAGATAATAGTTGCGAGTGATAAGAATATAGGTTATGTGTGCTTGGATAAAGATGATCTATTATCACAATATTTAAAGATAAATGAGAAACAGCATTTCGGGAAAACTAACATAACGGAAACTTGGTACATAAAAAATGTTTTAAAATTTCTAAAAGAGGCAAGTCTAAATATACCTTTAGAACTAGGAAATATTGTTAAAAAATTCGATTTTAATTGGATAGAAAAAACAGCCGAAATTGGAACACTGAGATTGATGCCGAAGCTTCAAAAATTAAAAGAAATTAATAAAAGCACTGTAGAAAATCTTACACCAGCTATACTAGAGCATACAGGTATATTCTAGTAACAGTTCTAGAACATATATACGGATCTCCAGCTATACAAGAGCATACAGATATATTCTAGTAACAGTTCTAGAACATATATACGGATCTCCAGCTATACTAGAGCATACAGGTGGTATATTCTAGTAACAGTTCTAGAACATATAAACTGATCTCCAGCTATTCTAAAGCATTCAGGTAAATTATTCTAGTAACAGTTCTAGAACAAATCTATTATATATATATATATATGGATCTCCAACCATTCTATAACAAATTCCTTTATCTGATTTAGTTATCTATAAACTTTCCATTTTTAAAATGTCTTTCGATGAAATGTCAGGCACCGTTTTAATCCTCACTTTTCCATTTATATTTGCTTCAGGAGAAATTCGGCTGGAAATATTTCGATGTTTTCTGAGTTTACGAGCGAGGCATGATTATCATATGGGGTTTGTAAGGTAAGGCAACAAACTAAGTTCCAATAAGGTTTGTTAAGTTATAAATAAAATAGTATTTGATTTTCCTGTAGATTTGTTTTAAACGAGAAATACCGAGGTTTTAGTTTGGCCAAGTTTAGATACTAAACATTTTGAAAACAGCAAAATATAGCCTGCAGTATGCTCTTTTATGCATTAAAGTTAGTAAAAAAAAATCAAACCAAAACCTTTTATCAAATGTTGCAAAGCTTTAATTTCTTTATTATAGATCTTTAGTCATATTTGTAATCGGAGTTATTTCTGATGCTCCGCTGTCTGTGTTATTTGGAATGAACCTTTAATCAGATAAAAAAAATGTTTAGGGATTCAGATGAAGCTGGTTCAGTTAGCTTTAGTCCTTATGTTATCTGTGCACAGCGTAAGATACCGGGACAACATACAGTTGCAGTACAATCACATTCAGATAAAGGTTAGGAATAGTATACAGTTGCAGTACAATCATATACAGATTAAGTTTAGGATTAACATACTGCTGCAGTACAATCATATACAGATAAAGGTTAGGATTAACATACTGTTGCAGTACAACCATATACAGAAAATGGTTAGGATTAACATACTGCTGCAGTACAATTATATACAGATTAAGGTTAGGATTACCATACTGCTGCAGTACAATTATATACAGATTAAGGTTAGGATTACCATACTGTTGCAGTACAATCATATTCAGATAAAGGTTAGGATTACCATACTGCTGCAGTACAATCATATGCAGATAAAAGTTAGGATTAACATACTGCTGCAGTTCAATCATATACAGATAAAGGTTAGGATTAAAATACATACATAAAGGTTAGGAATAGTATACAGCTGCAGTACAACCATATTCGAATGAAGGTTAGGAATAGTATACAGCTGCAGTACAACCATATTCGAATAAAGGTTAGGAATATTATACAGCTGCAGTACAACCATATTCAGATAAAGGTTAGGAATAGTATACAGCTGCAGTACAACCATATTCAAATAAAGGTTAGGAATAGTATACAGCTGCAGTACAACCATATTCAAATAAAGGTTAGGAATAGTATACAGCTGCAGTACAACCATATTCAAATAAAGGTTAGGAATAGTATACAGCTGCAGTACAACCATATTCAAATAAAGGTTAGGAATAGTATACAGCTGCAGTACAACCATATTCAAATAAAGGTTAGGAATAGTATACAGCTGCAGTACAACCATATTCAAATAAAGGTTAGGAATAGTATACAGCTGCAGTACAACCATATTCAAATAAAGGTTAGGAATAGTATACAGCTGCAGTACAACCATATTCAAATAAAGGTTAGGAATAGTATACAGCTGCAGTACATTCATATTCAGATAAAGGTTAGGAATAGTATACTACTGCAGTACACTCACATTCAGATAAAGGTTAGGAATAGTATACGCTGCAGTACAATCATATTCAGATAAAGGTTAGGAATAATATACAGTTACAGTACAACCATATTCAGATAAAGGTTAGGAATAGTATACAGCTGAAGTACAATCACATTCAGATAAAGGTTAGGAATAGTATACAGCTGAAGTACAATCACATTCAGATAAAGGTTAGGAATAGTATACAGCTGCAGTACAGATAAAGGTAAGGATTAACATACTGTTGCAGTACAATCAAATTCAGATAAAGGTTAGAATTACCATACTGCTGCAGTACAATCATATTCAGATAAAGGTTAGGATTACCATACTGCTGCAGTACAATCATATGCAGATAAAGGTTAGGATTACCATATTGTTGCAGTGCAATCATATACAGATAAAGGTTAGGATTAATATACTGCTGCAGTACAATCAAATTCTGTCCAAGGAGCTGTAGGGCTAGCTTATTGATTAGTTTTGATTTGAAAAGTTGTGAAGTACATAATTCGGCCGAACATCACATTTTAAAAAAGATCTTTAAAAATAATTATTAAAAATGCAAAACTGGTGTAATAATTTATTGTTTAGGTGTTGTGACATTATCATTAACAAGAGCTTGCAGAGCTGTCATAAGGAAGAATATCTTAAAATAAAAATGATTTAAGGCAAATTTATTTGCTTGTAAAATGTACTCTCCCTACATAAACTGTCAAATTAACTTTATACAATTTGGCCTGCTTAAGAATTCAGTGTACAATATATGCTGTTGTGATATTATATGTTTCTAGTCTGACAAGAGAATTATCACTTTATTTACGTTGCACTGTAAAAGCACATTTTTATGTACTTACTACTTATGTATGACCCTCCAGACTTGTCTTCATATTCTAATAGGGTAAATGACAGCATCCCTCAAATGTTAAAATAATGATAATTATTTGTTGGTATCCTTTAAAAAAGATATCCTTGTATTAGGTGCTTAAAGGATGAAAGAGATTGGAAGGTTCTAAACCTGGTTCTCACAGAGATACCAAGTGTTCTGCAGAACAAAGGAATGCTTGTAAGGTATATACTGATCAAGGATTACAAATTATAGATTACTGATTACAGATTGCAGATCATTGATTACTGATTACTGATTACTGATTACAGATTACAGATTACAGATTACAGATTATAGATTACAAATTACAAATTACAAATTACAAATTACAAATTACAAATTACAAATTACAAATTACAAATTACAAATTACAAATTACAAATTACAAATTA